>NW_027144832.1:0-31849 GCF_026170545.1 Melanerpes formicivorus
AAGAATTCTAAGGATCATTTTGACTGCCTCCAGAAGTTAGATCAGATGGCAAATTGGATTTGGTGCTAGGTCTTTCCCTTTAGGTTTTACCCCAACAATGTTTTCATTAGTTTCGCTCACTCTCGAAATCAAGCATTTTACAGCAGGTTGGAGCAGCCTGTATCTCAGCACAGGAATAAGGTAGGGAAGAATTCTAAGGATCATTTTGACTGCCTCCAGAAGTTAGATCAGATGGCAAATTGGATTTGGTGCTAGGTCTTTCCCTTTAGGTTTTACCCCAACAATGTTTTCATTCGTTTCGCTCACTCTCGAAATCAAGCATTTTACAGCAGGTTGGAGCAGCCTGTATCTCAGCACAGGAATAAGGTAGGGAAGAATTCTAAGGCTCATTTTGACTGCCTCCAGAAGTTAGATCAGATGGCAAATTGGATTTGGTGCTAGGTCTTTCCCTTTAGGTTTTACCCCAACAATGTTTTCATTAGTTTCGCTCACTCTCGAAATCAAGCATTTTACAGCAGGTTGGAGCAGCCTGTATCTCAGCACAGGAATAAGGTAGGGAAGAATTCTAAGGCTCATTTTGACTGCCTCCAGAAGTTAGATCAGATGGCAAATTGGATTTGGTGCTAGGTCTTTCCCTTTAGGTTTTACCCCAACAATGTTTTCATTAGTTTTGCTCACTCTCGAAATCAAGCATTTTACAGCAGGTTGGAGCAGCCTGTATCTCAGCACAGGAATAAGGTAGGGAAGAATTCTAAGGATCATTTTGACTGCCTCCAGAAGTTAGATCAGATGGCAAATTGGATTTGGTGCTAGGTCTTTCCCTTTAGGTTTTACCCCAACAATGTTTTCATTAGTTTCGCTCACTCTCGAAATCAAGCATTTTACAGCAGGTTGGAGCAGCCTGTATCTCAGCACAGGAATAAGGTAGGGAAGAATTCTAAGGATCATTTTGACTGCCTCCAGAAGTTAGATCAGATGGCAAATTGGATTTGGTGCTAGGTCTTTCCCTTTAGGTTTTACCCCAACAATGTTTTCATTAGTTTCGCTCACTCTCGAAATCAAGCATTTTACAGCAGGTTGGAGCAGCCTGTATCTCAGCACAGGAATAAGGTAGGGAAGAATTCTAAGGATCATTTTGACTGCCTCCAGAAGTTAGATCAGATGGCAAATTGGATTTGGTACTAGGTCTTTCCCTTTAGGTTTTACCCCAACAATGTTTTCATTAGTTTCGCTCACTCTCGAAATCAAGCATTTTACAGCAGGTTGGAGCAGCCTGTATCTCAGCACAGGAATAAGGTAGGGAAGAATTCTAAGGCTCATTTTGACTGCCTCCAGAAGTTAGATCCGATGGCAAATTGGATTTGGTGCTAGGTCTTTCCCTTTAGGTTTTACCCCAACAATGTTTTCATTAGTTTCGCTCACTCTCGAAATCAAGCATTTTACAGCAGGTTGGAGCGGCCTGTATCTCAGCACAGGAATAAGGTAGGGAAGAATTCTAAGGCTCATTTTGACTGCCTCCAGAAGTTAGATCAGATGGCAAATTGGATTTGGTGCTAGGTCTTTCCCTTTAGGTTTTACCCCAACAATGTTTTCATTAGTTTCGCTCACTCTCGAAATCAAGCATTTTACAGCAGGTTGGAGCAGCCTGTATCTCAGCACAGGAATAAGGTAGGGAAGAATTCTAAGGCTCATTTTGACTGCCTCCAGAAGTTAGATCAGATGGCAAATTGGATTTGGTGCTAGGTCTTTCCCTTTAGGGTTTTACCCCAACAATGTTTTCATTAGTTTCGCTCACTCTCGAAATCAAGCATTTTACAGCAGGTTGGAGCAGCCTGTATCTCAGCACAGGAATAAGGTAGGGAAGAATTCTAAGGCTCATTTTGACTGCCTCCAGAAGTTAGATCAGATGGCAAATTGGATTTGGTGCTAGGTCTTTCCCTTTAGGTTTTACCCCAACAATGTTTTCATTAGTTTCGCTCACTCTCGAAATCAAGCATTTTACAGCAGGTTGGAGCAGCCTGTATCTCAGCACAGGAATAAGGTAGGGAAGAATTCAAATGCTCATTTTGACTGCCTCCAGAAGTTAGATCAGATGGCAAATTGGATTTGGTGCTAGGTCTTTCCCTTTAGGTTTTACCCCAACAATGTTTTCATTAGTTTCGCTCACTCTCGAAATCAAGCATTTTACAGCAGGTTGGAGCAGCCTGTATCTCAGCACAGGAATAAGGTAGGGAAGAATTCTAAGGCTCATTTTGACTGCCTCCAGAAGTTAGATCAGATGGCAAATTGGATTTGGTGCTAGGTCTTTCCCTTTAGGTTTTACCCCAACAATGTTTTCATTAGTTTCGCTCACTCTCGAAATCAAGCATTTTACAGCAGGTTGGAGCAGCCTGTATCTCAGCACAGGAATAAGGTAGGGAAGAATTCAAATGCTCATTTTGACTGCCTCCAGAAGTTAGATCAGATGGCAAATTGGATTTGATGCTAGGTCTTTCCCTTTAGGTTTTACCCCAACAATGTTTTCATTAGTTTCGCTCACTCTCGAAATCAAGCATTTTACAGCAGGTTGGAGCAGCCTGTATCTCAGCACAGGAATAAGGTAGGGAAGAATTCTAAGGCTCATTTTGACTGCCTCCAGAAGTTAGATCAGATGGCAAATTGGATTTGGTGCTAGGTCTTTCCCTTTAGGTTTTACCCCAACAATGTTTTCATTAGTTTCGCTCACTCTCGAAATCAAGCATTTTACAGCAGGTTGGAGCAGCCTGTATCTCAGCACAGGAATAAGGTAGGGAAGAATTCTAAGGATCATTTTGACTGCCTCCAGAAGTTAGATCAGATGGCAAATTGGATTTGGTGCTAGGTCTTTCCCTTTAGGTTTTACCCCAACAATGTTTTCATTAGTTTCGCTCACTCTCGAAATCAAGCATTTTACAGCAGGTTGGAGCAGCCTGTATCTCAGCACAGGAATAAGGTAGGGAAGAATTCTAAGGCTCATTTTGACTGCCTCCAGAAGTTAGATCAGATGGCAAATTGGATTTGGTGCTAGGTCTTTCCCTTTAGGTTTTACCCCAACAATGTTTTCATTAGTTTCGCTCACTCTCGAAATCAAGCATTTTACAGCAGGTTGGAGCAGCCTGTATCTCAGCACAGGAATAAGGTAGGGAAGAATTCTAAGGATCATTTTGACTGCCTCCAGAAGTTAGATCAGATGGCAAATTGGATTTGGTGCTAGGTCTTTCCCTTTAGGTTTTACCCCAACAATGTTTTCATTAGTTTCGCTCACTCTCGAAATCAAGCATTTTACAGCAGGTTGGAGCAGCCTGTATCTCAGCACAGGAATAAGGTAGGGAAGAATTCAAATGCTCATTTTGACTGCCTCCAGAAGTTAGATCAGATGGCAAATTGGATTTGGTGCTAGGTCTTTCCCTTTAGGTTTTACCCCAACAATGTTTTCATTAGTTTCGCTCACTCTCGAAATCAAGCATTTTACAGCAGGTTGGAGCAGCCTGTATCTCAGCACAGGAATAAGGTAGGGAAGAATTCAAAGGATCATTTTGACTGCCTCCAGAAGTTAGATCAGATGGCAAATTGGATTTGATGCTAGGTCTTTCCCTTTAGGTTTTACCCCAACAATGTTTTCATTAGTTTCGCTCACTCTCGAAATCAAGCATTTTACAGCAGGTTGGAGCAGCCTGTATCTCAGCACAGGAATAAGGTAGGGAAGAATTCTAAGGCTCATTTTGACTGCCTCCAGAAGTTAGATCAGATGGCAAATTGGATTTGGTGCTAGGTCTTTCCCTTTAGGTTTTACCCCAACAATGTTTTTCATTAGTTTCGCTCACTCTCGAAATCAAGCATTTTACAGCAGGTTGGAGCAGCCTGTATCTCAGCACAGGAATAAGGTAGGGAAGAATTCTAAGGATCATTTTGACTGCCTCCAGAAGTTAGATCAGATGGCAAATTGGATTTGGTGCTAGGTCTTTCCCTTTAGGTTTTACCCCAACAATGTTTTCATTAGTTTCGCTCACTCTCGAAATCAAGCATTTTACAGCAGGTTGGAGCAGCCTGTATCTCAGCACAGGAATAAGGTAGGGAAGAATTCTAAGGATCATTTTGACTGCCTCCAGAAGTTAGATCAGATGGCAAATTGGATTTGGTGCTAGGTCTTTCCCTTTAGGTTTTACCCCAACAATGTTTTCATTAGTTTCGCTCACTCTCGAAATCAAGCATTTTACAGCAGGTTGGAGCAGCCTGTATCTCAGCACAGGAATAAGGTAGGGAAGAATTCTAAGGATCATTTTGACTGCCTTCAGAAGTTAGATCAGATGGCAAATTGGATTTGGTGCTAGGTCTTTCCCTTTAGGTTTTACCCCAACAATGTTTTCATTAGTTTCGCTCACTCTCGAAATCAAGCATTTTACAGCAGGTTGGAGCAGCCTGTATCTCAGCACAGGAATAAGGTAGGGAAGAATTCTAAGGATCATTTTGACTGCCTCCAGAAGTTAGATCAGATGGCAAATTGGATTTGGTGCTAGGTCTTTCCCTTTAGGTTTTACCCCAACAATGTTTTCATTAGTTTCGCTCACTCTCGAAATCAAGCATTTTACAGCAGGTTGGAGCAGCCTGTATCTCAGCACAGGAATAAGGTAGGGAAGAATTCTAAGGATCATTTTGACTGCCTCCAGAAGTTAGATCAGATGGCAAATTGGATTTGGTGCTAGGTCTTTCCCTTTAGGTTTTACCCCAACAATGTTTTCATTAGTTTCGCTCACTCTCGAAATCAAGCATTTTACAGCAGGTTGGAGCAGCCTGTATCTCAGCACAGGAATAAGGTAGGGAAGAATTCTAAGGATCATTTTGACTGCCTCCAGAAGTTAGATCAGATGGCAAATTGGATTTGGTGCTAGGTCTTTCCCTTTAGGTTTTACCCCAACAATGTTTTCATTAGTTTCGCTCACTCTCGAAATCAAGCATTTTACAGCAGGTTGGAGCAGCCTGTATCTCAGCACAGGAATAAGGTAGGGAAGAATTCTAAGGCTCATTTTGACTGCCTCCAGAAGTTAGATCAGATGGCAAATTGGATTTGGTGCTAGGTCTTTCCCTTTAGGTTTTACCCCAACAATGTTTTCATTAGTTTCGCTCACTCTCGAAATCAAGCATTTTACAGCAGGTTGGAGCAGCCTGTATCTCAGCACAGGAATAAGGTAGGGAAGAATTCTAAGGCTCATTTTGACTGCCTCCAGAAGTTAGATCAGATGGCAAATTGGATTTGGTGCTAGGTCTTTCCCTTTAGGTTTTACCCCAACAATGTTTTCATTAGTTTCGCTCACTCTCGAAATCAAGCATTTTACAGCAGGTTGGAGCAGCCTGTATCTCAGCACAGGAATAAGGTAGGGAAGAATTCTAAGGCTCATTTTGACTGCCTCCAGAAGTTAGATCAGATGGCAAATTGGATTTGGTGCTAGGTCTTTCCCTTTAGGTTTTACCCCAACAATGTTTTCATTAGTTTCGCTCACTCTCGAAATCAAGCATTTTACAGCAGGTTGGAGCAGCCTGTATCTCAGCACAGGAATAAGGTAGGGAAGAATTCTAAGGCTCATTTTGACTGCCTCCAGAAGTTAGATCAGATGGCAAATTGGATTTGGTGCTAGGTCTTTCCCTTTAGGTTTTACCCCAACAATGTTTTCATTAGTTTCGCTCACTCTCGAAATCAAGCATTTTACAGCAGGTTGGAGCAGCCTTTATCTCAGCACAGGAATAAGGTAGGGAAGAATTCTAAGGCTCATTTTGACTGCCTCCAGAAGTTAGATCAGATGGCAAATTGGATTTGGTGCTAGGTCTTTCCCTTTAGGTTTTACCCCAACAATGTTTTCATTAGTTTCGCTCACTCTCGAAATCAAGCATTTTACAGCAGGTTGGAGCAGCCTGTATCTCAGCACAGGAATAAGGTAGGGAAGAATTCTAAGGCTCATTTTGACTGCCTCCAGAAGTTAGATCAGATGGCAAATTGGATTTGGTGCTAGGTCTTTCCCTTTAGGTTTTACCCCAACAATGTTTTCATTAGTTTCGCTCACTCTCGAAATCAAGCATTTTACAGCAGGTTGGAGCAGCCTGTATCTCAGCACAGGAATAAGGTAGGGAAGAATTCTAAGGCTCATTTTGACTGCCTCCAGAAGTTAGATCAGATGGCAAATTGGATTTGGTGCTAGGTCTTTCCCTTTAGGTTTTACCCCAACAATGTTTTCATTAGTTTCGCTCACTCTCGAAATCAAGCATTTTACAGCAGGTTGGAGCAGCCTGTATCTCAGCACAGGAATAAGGTAGGGAAGAATTCTAAGGATCATTTTGACTGCCTCCAGAAGTTAGATCAGATGGCAAATTGGATTTGGTGCTAGGTCTTTCCCTTTAGGTTTTACCCCAACAATGTTTTCATTAGTTTCGCTCACTCTCGAAATCAAGCATTTTACAGCAGGTTGGAGCAGCCTGTATCTCAGCACAGGAATAAGGTAGGGAAGAATTCTAAGGCTCATTTTGACTGCCTCCAGAAGTTAGATCAGATGGCAAATTGGATTTGGTGCTAGGTCTTTCCCTTTAGGTTTTACCCCAACAATGTTTTCATTAGTTTCGCTCACTCTCGAAATCAAGCATTTTACAGCAGGTTGGAGCAGCCTGTATCTCAGCACAGGAATAAGGTAGGGAAGAATTCAAATGCTCATTTTGACTGCCTCCAGAAGTTAGATCAGATGGCAAATTGGATTTGGTGCTAGGTCTTTCCCTTTAGGTTTTACCCCAACAATGTTTTCATTAGTTTCGCTCACTCTCGAAATCAAGCATTTTACAGCAGGTTGGAGCAGCCTGTATCTCAGCACAGGAATAAGGTAGGGAAGAATTCTAAGGCTCATTTTGACTGCCTCCAGAAGTTAGATCAGATGGCAAATTGGATTTGGTGCTAGGTCTTTCCCTTTAGGTTTTACCCCAACAATGTTTTCATTAGTTTCGCTCACTCTCGAAATCAAGCATTTTACAGCAGGTTGGAGCAGCCTTTATCTCAGCACAGGAATAAGGTAGGGAAGAATTCTAAGGCTCATTTTGACTGCCTCCAGAAGTTAGATCAGATGGCAAATTGGATTTGGTGCTAGGTCTTTCCCTTTAGGTTTTACCCCAACAATGTTTTCATTAGTTTCGCTCACTCTCGAAATCAAGCATTTTACAGCAGGTTGGAGCAGCCTGTATCTCAGCACAGGAATAAGGTAGGGAAGAATTCTAAGGCTCATTTTGACTGCCTCCAGAAGTTAGATCAGATGGCAAATTGGATTTGGTGCTAGGTCTTTCCCTTTAGGTTTTACCCCAACAATGTTTTCATTAGTTTCGCTCACTCTCGAAATCAAGCATTTTACAGCAGGTTGGAGCAGCCTGTATCTCAGCACAGGAATAAGGTAGGGAAGAATTCTAAGGCTCATTTTGACTGCCTCCAGAAGTTAGATCAGATGGCAAATTGGATTTGGTGCTAGGTCTTTCCCTTTAGGTTTTACCCCAACTATGTTTTCATTAGTTTCGCTCACTCTCGAAATCAAGCATTTTACAGCAGGTTGGAGCAGCCTGTATCTCAGCACAGGAATAAGGTAGGGAAGAATTCTAAGGCTCATTTTGACTGCCTCCAGAAGTTAGATCAGATGGCAAATTGGATTTGGTGCTAGGTCTTTCCCTTTAGGTTTTACCCCAACAATGTTTTCATTAGTTTCGCTCACTCTCGAAATCAAGCATTTTACAGCAGGTTGGAGCAGCCTGTATCTCAGCACAGGAATAAGGTAGGGAAGAATTCTAAGGCTCATTTTGACTGCCTCCAGAAGTTAGATCAGATGGCAAATTGGATTTGGTGCTAGGTCTTTCCCTTTAGGTTTTACCCCAACAATGTTTTCATTAGTTTCGCTCACTCTCGAAATCAAGCATTTTACAGCAGGTTGGAGCAGCCTGTATCTCAGCACAGGAATAAGGTAGGGAAGAATTCTAAGGCTCATTTTGACTGCCTCCAGAAGTTAGATCAGATGGCAAATTGGATTTGGTGCTAGGTCTTTCCCTTTAGGTTTTACCCCAACAATGTTTTCATTAGTTTCGCTCACTCTCGAAATCAAGCATTTTACAGCAGGTTGGAGCAGCCTGTATCTCAGCACAGGAATAAGGTAGGGAAGAATTCTAAGGATCATTTTGACTGCCTCCAGAAGTTAGATCAGATGGCAAATTGGATTTGGTGCTAGGTCTTTCCCTTTAGGTTTTACCCCAACAATGTTTTCATTAGTTTCGCTCACTCTCGAAATCAAGCATTTTACAGCAGGTTGGAGCAGCCTGTATCTCAGCACAGGAATAAGGTAGGGAAGAATTCTAAGGCTCATTTTGACTGCCTCCAGAAGTTAGATCAGATGGCAAATTGGATTTGGTGCTAGGTCTTTCCCTTTAGGTTTTACCCCAACAATGTTTTCATTAGTTTCGCTCACTCTCAAAATCAAGCATTTTACAGCAGGTTGGAGCAGCCTGTATCTCAGCACAGGAATAAGGTAGGGAAGAATTCTAAGGATCATTTTGACTGCCTCCAGAAGTTAGATCAGATGGCAAATTGGATTTGGTGCTAGGTCTTTCCCTTTAGGTTTTACCCCAACAATGTTTTCATTAGTTTCGCTCACTCTCGAAATCAAGCATTTTACAGCAGGTTGGAGCAGCCTGTATCTCAGCACAGGAATAAGGTAGGGAAGAATTCTAAGGCTCATTTTGACTGCCTCCAGAAGTTAGATCAGATGGCAAATTGGATTTGGTGCTAGGTCTTTCCCTTTAGGTTTTACCCCAACAATGTTTTCATTAGTTTCGCTCACTCTCGAAATCAAGCATTTTACAGCAGGTTGGAGCAGCCTGTATCTCAGCACAGGAATAAGGTAGGGAAGAATTCTAAGGCTCATTTTGACTGCCTCCAGAAGTTAGATCAGATGGCAAATTGGATTTGGTGCTAGGTCTTTCCCTTTAGGTTTTACCCCAACAATGTTTTCATTAGTTTCGCTCACTCTCGAAATCAAGCATTTTACAGCAGGTTGGAGCAGCCTGTATCTCAGCACAGGAATAAGGTAGGGAAGAATTCTAAGGCTCATTTTGACTGCCTCCAGAAGTTAGATCAGATGGCAAATTGGATTTGGTGCTAGGTCTTTCCCTTTAGGTTTTACCCCAACAATGTTTTCATTAGTTTCGCTCACTCTCGAAATCAAGCATTTTACAGCAGGTTGGAGCAGCCTGTATCTCAGCACAGGAATAAGGTAGGGAAGAATTCTAAGGCTCATTTTGACTGCCTCCAGAAGTTAGATCAGATGGCAAATTGGATTTGGTGCTAGGTCTTTCCCTTTAGGTTTTACCCCAACAATGTTTTCATTAGTTTCGCTCACTCTCGAAATCAAGCATTTTACAGCAGGTTGGAGCAGCCTTTATCTCAGCACAGGAATAAGGTAGGGAAGAATTCTAAGGCTCATTTTGACTGCCTCCAGAAGTTAGATCAGATGGCAAATTGGATTTGGTGCTAGGTCTTTCCCTTTAGGTTTTACCCCAACAATGTTTTCATTAGTTTCGCTCACTCTCGAAATCAAGCATTTTACAGCAGGTTGGAGCAGCCTGTATCTCAGCACAGGAATAAGGTAGGGAAGAATTCTAAGGCTCATTTTGACTGCCTCCAGAAGTTAGATCAGATGGCAAATTGGATTTGGTGCTAGGTCTTTCCCTTTAGGTTTTACCCCAACAATGTTTTCATTAGTTTCGCTCACTCTCGAAATCAAGCATTTTACAGCAGGTTGGAGCAGCCTGTATCTCAGCACAGGAATAAGGTAGGGAAGAATTCTAAGGCTCATTTTGACTGCCTCCAGAAGTTAGATCAGATGGCAAATTGGATTTGGTGCTAGGTCTTTCCCTTTAGGTTTTACCCCAACAATGTTTTCATTAGTTTCGCTCACTCTCGAAATCAAGCATTTTACAGCAGGTTGGAGCAGCCTGTATCTCAGCACAGGAATAAGGTAGGGAAGAATTCTAAGGCTCATTTTGACTGCCTCCAGAAGTTAGATCAGATGGCAAATTGGATTTGGTGCTAGGTCTTTCCCTTTAGGTTTTACCCCAACAATGTTTTCATTAGTTTCGCTCACTCTCGAAATCAAGCATTTTACAGCAGGTTGGAGCAGCCTGTATCTCAGCACAGGAATAAGGTAGGGAAGAATTCTAAGGCTCATTTTGACTGCCTCCAGAAGTTAGATCAGATGGCAAATTGGATTTGGTGCTAGGTCTTTCCCTTTAGGTTTTACCCCAACAATGTTTTCATTAGTTTCGCTCACTCTCGAAATCAAGCATTTTACAGCAGGTTGGAGCAGCCTGTATCTCAGCACAGGAATAAGGTAGGGAAGAATTCTAAGGCTCATTTTGACTGCCTCCAGAAGTTAGATCAGATGGCAAATTGGATTTGGTGCTAGGTCTTTCCCTTTAGGTTTTACCCCAACAATGTTTTCATTAGTTTCGCTCACTCTCGAAATCAAGCATTTTACAGCAGGTTGGAGCAGCCTGTATCTCAGCACAGGAATAAGGTAGGGAAGAATTCTAAGGCTCATTTTGACTGCCTCCAGAAGTTAGATCAGATGGCAAATTGGATTTGGTGCTAGGTCTTTCCCTTTAGGTTTTACCCCAACAATGTTTTCATTAGTTTCGCTCACTCTCGAAATCAAGCATTTTACAGCAGGTTGGAGCAGCCTGTATCTCAGCACAGGAATAAGGTAGGGAAGAATTCTAAGGATCATTTTGACTGCCTCCAGAAGTTAGATCAGATGGCAAATTGGATTTGGTGCTAGGTCTTTCCCTTTAGGTTTTACCCCAACAATGTTTTCATTAGTTTCGCTCACTCTCGAAATCAAGCATTTTACAGCAGGTTGGAGCAGCCTGTATCTCAGCACAGGAATAAGGTAGGGAAGAATTCTAAGGCTCATTTTGACTGCCTCCAGAAGTTAGATCAGATGGCAAATTGGATTTGGTGCTAGGTCTTTCCCTTTAGGTTTTACCCCAACAATGTTTTCATTAGTTTCGCTCACTCTCGAAATCAAGCATTTTACAGCAGGTTGGAGCAGCCTGTATCTCAGCACAGGAATAAGGTAGGGAAGAATTCTAAGGATCATTTTGACTGCCTCCAGAAGTTAGATCAGATGGCAAATTGGATTTGGTGCTAGGTCTTTCCCTTTAGGTTTTACCCCAACAATGTTTTCATTAGTTTCGCTCACTCTCGAAATCAAGCATTTTACAGCAGGTTGGAGCAGCCTGTATCTCAGCACAGGAATAAGGTAGGGAAGAATTCTAAGGCTCATTTTGACTGCCTCCAGAAGTTAGATCAGATGGCAAATTGGATTTGGTGCTAGGTCTTTCCCTTTAGGTTTTACCCCAACAATGTTTTCATTAGTTTCGCTCACTCTCGAAATCAAGCATTTTACAGCAGGTTGGAGCAGCCTGTATCTCAGCACAGGAATAAGGTAGGGAAGAATTCTAAGGCTCATTTTGACTGCCTCCAGAAGTTAGATCAGATGGCAAATTGGATTTGGTGCTAGGTCTTTCCCTTTAGGTTTTACCCCAACAATGTTTTCATTAGTTTCGCTCACTCTCGAAATCAAGCATTTTACAGCAGGTTGGAGCAGCCTGTATCTCAGCACAGGAATAAGGTAGGGAAGAATTCTAAGGCTCATTTTGACTGCCTCCAGAAGTTAGATCAGATGGCAAATTGGATTTGGTGCTAGGTCTTTCCCTTTAGGTTTTACCCCAACAATGTTTTCATTAGTTTCGCTCACTCTCGAAATCAAGCATTTTACAGCAGATTGGAGCAGCCTGTATCTCAGCACAGGAATAAGGTAGGGAAGAATTCTAAGGCTCATTTTGACTGCCTCCAGAAGTTAGATCAGATGGCAAATTGGATTTGGTGCTAGGTCTTTCCCTTTAGGTTTTACCCCAACAATGTTTTCATTAGTTTCGCTCACTCTCGAAATCAAGCATTTTACAGCAGGTTGGAGCAGCCTGTATCTCAGCACAGGAATAAGGTAGGGAAGAATTCTAAGGCTCATTTTGACTGCCTCCAGAAGTTAGATCAGATGGCAAATTGGATTTGGTGCTAGGTCTTTCCCTTTAGGTTTTACCCCAACAATGTTTTCATTAGTTTCGCTCACTCTCGAAATCAAGCATTTTACAGCAGGTTGGAGCAGCCTGTATCTCAGCACAGGAATAAGGTAGGGAAGAATTCTAAGGCTCATTTTGACTGCCTCCAGAAGTTAGATCAGATGGCAAATTGGATTTGGTGCTAGGTCTTTCCCTTTAGGTTTTACCCCAACAATGTTTTCATTAGTTTCGCTCACTCTCGAAATCAAGCATTTTACAGCAGGTTGGAGCAGCCTGTATCTCAGCACAGGAATAAGGTAGGGAAGAATTCTAAGGCTCATTTTGACTGCCTCCAGAAGTTAGATCAGATGGCAAATTGGATTTGGTGCTAGGTCTTTCCCTTTAGGTTTTACCCCAACAATGTTTTCATTAGTTTCGCTCACTCTCGAAATCAAGCATTTTACAGCAGGTTGGAGCAGCCTGTATCTCAGCACAGGAATAAGGTAGGGAAGAATTCTAAGGATCATTTTGACTGCCTCCAGAAGTTAGATCAGATGGCAAATTGGATTTGGTGCTAGGTCTTTCCCTTTAGGTTTTACCCCAACAATGTTTTCATTAGTTTCGCTCACTCTCGAAATCAAGCATTTTACAGCAGGTTGGAGCAGCCTGTATCTCAGCACAGGAATAAGGTAGGGAAGAATTCTAAGGCTCATTTTGACTGCCTCCAGAAGTTAGATCAGATGGCAAATTGGATTTGGTGCTAGGTCTTTCCCTTTAGGTTTTACCCCAACAATGTTTTCATTAGTTTCGCTCACTCTCGAAATCAAGCATTTTACAGCAGGTTGGAGCAGCCTGTATCTCAGCACAGGAATAAGGTAGGGAAGAATTCTAAGGCTCATTTTGACTGCCTCCAGAAGTTAGATCAGATGGCAAATTGGATTTGGTGCTAGGTCTTTCCCTTTAGGTTTTACCCCAACAATGTTTTCATTAGTTTCGCTCACTCTCGAAATCAAGCATTTTACAGCAGGTTGGAGCAGCCTGTATCTCAGCACAGGAATAAGGTAGGGAAGAATTCTAAGGCTCATTTTGACTGCCTCCAGAAGTTAGATCAGATGGCAAATTGGATTTGGTGCTAGGTCTTTCCCTTTAGGTTTTACCCCAACAATGTTTTCATTAGTTTCGCTCACTCTCGAAATCAAGCATTTTACAGCAGGTTGGAGCAGCCTGTATCTCAGCACAGGAATAAGGTAGGGAAGAATTCTAAGGCTCATTTTGACTGCCTCCAGAAGTTAGATCAGATGGCAAATTGGATTTGGTGCTAGGTCTTTCCCTTTAGGTTTTACCCCAACAATGTTTTCATTAGTTTCGCTCACTCTCGAAATCAAGCATTTTACAGCAGGTTGGAGCAGCCTGTATCTCAGCACAGGAATAAGGTAGGGAAGAATTCTAAGGCTCATTTTGACTGCCTCCAGAAGTTAGATCAGATGGCAAATTGGATTTGGTGCTAGGTCTTTCCCTTTAGGTTTTACCCCAACAATGTTTTCATTAGTTTCGCTCACTCTCGAAATCAAGCATTTTACAGCAGGTTGGAGCAGCCTGTATCTCAGCACAGGAATAAGGTAGGGAAGAATTCTAAGGCTCATTTTGACTGCCTCCAGAAGTTAGATCAGATGGCAAATTGGATTTGGTGCTAGGTCTTTCCCTTTAGGTTTTACCCCAACAATGTTTTCATTAGTTTCGCTCACTCTCGAAATCAAGCATTTTACAGCAGGTTGGAGCAGCCTCTATCTCAGCACAGGAATAAGGTAGGGAAGAATTCAAAGGCTCATTTTGACTGCCTCCAGAAGTTAGATCAGATGGCAAATTGGATTTGGTGCTAGGTCTTTCCCTTTAGGTTTTACCCCAACAATGTTTTCATTAGTTTCGCTCACTCTCGAAATCAAGCATTTTACAGCAGATTGGAGCAGCCTGTATCTCAGCACAGGAATAAGGTAGGGAAGAATTCTAAGGCTCATTTTGACTGCCTCCAGAAGTTAGATCAGATGGCAAATTGGATTTGGTGCTAGGTCTTTCCCTTTAGGTTTTACCCCAACAATGTTTTCATTAGTTTCGCTCACTCTCGAAATCAAGCATTTTACAGCAGGTTGGAGCAGCCTGTATCTCAGCACAGGAATAAGGTAGGGAAGAATTCTAAGGCTCATTTTGACTGCCTCCAGAAGTTAGATCAGATGGCAAATTGGATTTGGTGCTAGGTCTTTCCCTTTAGGTTTTACCCCAACAATGTTTTCATTAGTTTCGCTCACTCTCGAAATCAAGCATTTTACAGCAGGTTGGAGCAGCCTCTATCTCAGCACAGGAATAAGGTAGGGAAGAATTCTAAGGCTCATTTTGACTGCCTCCAGAAGTTAGATCAGATGGCAAATTGGATTTGGTGCTAGGTCTTTCCCTTTAGGTTTTACCCCAACAATGTTTTCATTAGTTTCGCTCACTCTCAAAATCAAGCATTTTACAGCAGGTTGGAGCAGCCTGTATCTCAGCACAGGAATAAGGTAGGGAAGAATTCTAAGGATCATTTTGACTGCCTCCAGAAGTTAGATCAGATGGCAAATTGGATTTGGTGCTAGGTCTTTCCCTTTAGGTTTTACCCCAACAATGTTTTCATTAGTTTCGCTCACTCTCGAAATCAAGCATTTTACAGCAGGTTGGAGCAGCCTGTATCTCAGCACAGGAATAAGGTAGGGAAGAATTCTAAGGATCATTTTGACTGCCTCCAGAAGTTAGATCAGATGGCAAATTGGATTTGGTGCTAGGTCTTTCCCTTTAGGTTTTACCCCAACAATGTTTTCATTAGTTTCGCTCACTCTCGAAATCAAGCATTTTACAGCAGGTTGGAGCAGCCTGTATCTCAGCACAGGAATAAGGTAGGGAAGAATTCTAAGGCTCATTTTGACTGCCTCCAGAAGTTAGATCAGATGGCAAATTGGATTTGGTGCTAGGTCTTTCCCTTTAGGTTTTACCCCAACAATGTTTTCATTAGTTTCGCTCACTCTCGAAATCAAGCATTTTACAGCAGGTTGGAGCAGCCTGTATCTCAGCACAGGAATAAGGTAGGGAAGAATTCTAAGGCTCATTTTGACTGCCTCCAGAAGTTAGATCAGATGGCAAATTGGATTTGGTGCTAGGTCTTTCCCTTTAGGTTTTACCCCAACAATGTTTTCATTAGTTTCGCTCACTCTCGAAATCAAGCATTTTACAGCAGGTTGGAGCAGCCTGTATCTCAGCACAGGAATAAGGTAGGGAAGAATTCTAAGGCTCATTTTGACTGCCTCCAGAAGTTAGATCAGATGGCAAATTGGATTTGGTGCTAGGTCTTTCCCTTTAGGTTTTACCCCAACAATGTTTTCATTAGTTTCGCTCACTCTCGAAATCAAGCATTTTACAGCAGGTTGGAGCAGCCTGTATCTCAGCACAGGAATAAGGTAGGGAAGAATTCTAAGGCTCATTTTGACTGCCTCCAGAAGTTAGATCAGATGGCAAATTGGATTTGGTGCTAGGTCTTTCCCTTTAGGTTTTACCCCAACAATGTTTTCATTAGTTTCGCTCACTCTCGAAATCAAGCATTTTACAGCAGGTTGGAGCAGCCTGTATCTCAGCACAGGAATAAGGTAGGGAAGAATTCTAAGGATCATTTTGACTGCCTCCAGAAGTTAGATCAGATGGGCAAATTGGATTTGGTGCTAGGTCTTTCCCTTTAGGTTTTACCCCAACAATGTTTTCATTAGTTTCGCTCACTCTCGAAATCAAGCATTTTACAGCAGGTTGGAGCAGCCTGTATCTCAGCACAGGAATAAGGTAGGGAAGAATTCAAATGCTCATTTTGACTGCCTCCAGAAGTTAGATCAGATGGCAAATTGGATTTGGTGCTAGGTCTTTCCCTTTAGGTTTTACCCCAACAATGTTTTCATTAGTTTCGCTCACTCTCGAAATCAAGCATTTTACAGCAGGTTGGAGCAGCCTGTATCTCAGCACAGGAATAAGGTAGGGAAGAATTCTAAGGTTCATTTTGACTGCCTCCAGAAGTTAGATCAGATGGCAAATTGGATTTGGTGCTAGGTCTTTCCCTTTAGGTTTTACCCCAACAATGTTTTCATTAGTTTCGCTCACTCTCGAAATCAAGCATTTTACAGCAGGTTGGAGCAGCCTGTATCTCAGCACAGGAATAAGGTAGGGAAGAATTCTAAGGATCATTTTGACTGCCTCCAGAAGTTAGATCAGATGGCAAATTGGATTTGGTGCTAGGTCTTTCCCTTTAGGTTTTACCCCAACAATGTTTTCATTAGTTTCGCTCACTCTCGAAATCAAGCATTTTACAGCAGGTTGGAGCAGCCTGTATCTCAGCACAGGAATAAGGTAGGGAAGAATTCTAAGGATCATTGTGACTGCCTCCAGAAGTTAGATCAGATGGCAAATTGGATTTGGTGCTAGGTCTTTCCCTTTAGGTTTTACCCCAACAATGTTTTCATTAGTTTCGCTCACTCTCGAAATCAAGCATTTTACAGCAGGTTGGAGCAGCCTGTATCTCAGCACAGGAATAAGGTAGGGAAGAATTCTAAGGATCATTTTGACTGCCTCCAGAAGTTAGATCAGATGGCAAATTGGATTTGGTGCTAGGTCTTTCCCTTTAGGTTTTACCCCAACAATGTTTTCATTAGTTTCGCTCACTCTCGAAATCAAGCATTTTACAGCAGGTTGGAGCAGCCTGTATCTCAGCACAGGAATAAGGTAGGGAAGAATTCTAAGGATCATTTTGACTGCCTCCAGAAGTTAGATCAGATGGCAAATTGGATTTGGTGCTAGGTCTTTCCCTTTAGGTTTTACCCCAACAATGTTTTCATTAGTTTCGCTCACTCTCGAAATCAAGCATTTTACAGCAGGTTGGAGCAGCCTGTATCTCAGCACAGGAATAAGGTAGGGAAGAATTCTAAGGCTCATTTTGACTGCCTCCAGAAGTTAAATCAGATGGCAAATTGGATTTGGTGCTAGGTCTTTCCCTTTAGGTTTTACCCCAACAATGTTTTCATTAGTTTCGCTCACTCTCGAAATCAAGCATTTTACAGCAGGTTGGAGCAGCCTGTATCTCAGCACAGGAATAAGGTAGGGAAGAATTCTAAGGATCATTTTGACTGCCTCCAGAAGTTAGATCAGATGGCAAATTGGATTTGGTGCTAGGTCTTTCCCTTTAGGTTTTACCCCAACAATGTTTTCATTAGTTTCGCTCACTCTCGAAATCAAGCATTTTACAGCAGGTTGGAGCAGCCTGTATCTCAGCACAGGAATAAGGTAGGGAAGAATTCTAAGGATCATTTTGACTGCCTCCAGAAGTTAGATCAGATGGCAAATTGGATTTGGTGCTAGGTCTTTCCCTTTAGGTTTTACCCCAACAATGTTTTCATTAGTTTCGCTCACTCTCGAAATCAAGCATTTTACAGCAGGTTGGAGCAGCCTGTATCTCAGCACAGGAATAAGGTAGGGAAGAATTCTAAGGCTCATTTTGACTGCCTCCAGAAGTTAGATCAGATGGCAAATTGGATTTGGTGCTAGGTCTTTCCCTTTAGGTTTTACCCCAACAATGTTTTCATTAGTTTCGCTCACTCTCGAAATCAAGCATTTTACAGCAGGTTGGAGCAGCCTGTATCTCAGCACAGGAATAAGGTAGGGAAGAATTCTAAGGATCATTTTGACTGCCTCCAGAAGTTAGATCAGATGGCAAATTGGATTTGGTGCCAGGTCTTTCCCTTTAGGTTTTACCCTAACAATGTTTTCATTAGTTTCGCTCACTCTCGAAATCAAGCATTTTACAGCAGGTTGGAGCAGCCTGTATCTCAGCACAGGAATAAGGTAGGGAAGAATTCTAAGGCTCATTTTGACTGCCTCCAGAAGTTAGATCAGATGGCAAATTGGATTTGGTGCTAGGTCTTTCCCTTTAGGTTTTACCCCAACAATGTTTTCATTAGTTTCGCTCACTCTCGAAATCAAGCATTTTACAGCAGATTGGAGCAGCCTGTATCTCAGCACAGGAATAAGGTAGGGAAGAATTCTAAGGCTCATTTTGACTGCCTCCAGAAGTTAGATCAGATGGCAAATTGGATTTGGTGCTAGGTCTTTCCCTTTAGGTTTTTACCCCAACAATGTTTTCATTAGTTTCGCTCACTCTCGAAATCAAGCATTTTACAGCAGGTTGGAGCAGCCTGTATCTCAGCACAGGAATAAGGTAGGGAAGAATTCTAAGGCTCATTTTGACTGCCTCCAGAAGTTAGATCAGATGGCAAATTGGATTTGGTGCTAGGTCTTTCCCTTTAGGTTTTACCCCAACAATGTTTTCATTAGTTTCGCTCACTCTCGAAATCAAGCATTTTACAGCAGGTTGGAGCAGCCTGTATCTCAGCACAGGAATAAGGTAGGGAAGAATTCTAAGGCTCATTTTGACTGCCTCCAGAAGTTAGATCAGATGGCAAATTGGATTTGGTGCTAGGTCTTTCCCTTTAGGTTTTACCCCAACAATGTTTTCATTAGTTTCGCTCACTCTCGAAATCAAGCATTTTACAGCAGGTTGGAGCAGCCTGTATCTCAGCACAGGAATAAGGTAGGGAAGAATTCTAAGGCTCATTTTGACTGCCTCCAGAAGTTAGATCAGATGGCAAATTGGATTTGGTGCTAGGTCTTTCCCTTTAGGTTTTACCCCAACAATGTTTTCATTAGTTTCGCTCACTCTCGAAATCAAGCATTTTACAGCAGGTTGGAGCAGCCTGTATCTCAGCACAGGAATAAGGTAGGGAAGAATTCTAAGGCTCATTTTGACTGCCTCCAGAAGTTAGATCAGATGGCAAATTGGATTTGGTGCTAGGTCTTTCCCGTTAGGTTTTACCCCAACAATGTTTTCATTAGTTTCGCTCACTCTCGAAATCAAGCATTTTACAGCAGGTTGGAGCAGCCTGTATCTCAGCACAGGAATAAGGTAGGGAAGAATTCTAAGGCTCATTTTGACTGCCTCCAGAAGTTAGATCAGATGGCAAATTGGATTTGGTGCTAGGTCTTTCCCTTTAGGTTTTACCCCAACAATGTTTTCATTAGTTTCGCTCACTCTCGAAATCAAGCATTTTACAGCAGGTTGGAGCAGCCTGTATCTCAGCACAGGAATAAGGTAGGGAAGAATTCTAAGGATCATTTTGACTGCCTCCAGAAGTTAGATCAGATGGCAAATTGGATTTGGTGCCAGGTCTTTCCCTTTAGGTTTTACCCTAACAATGTTTTCATTAGTTTCGCTCACTCTCGAAATCAAGCATTTTACAGCAGGTTGGAGCAGCCTGTATCTCAGCACAGGAATAAGGTAGGGAAGAATTCTAAGGCTCATTTTGACTGCCTCCAGAAGTTAGATCAGATGGCAAATTGGATTTGGTGCTAGGTCTTTCCCTTTAGGTTTTACCCCAACAATGTTTTCATTAGTTTCGCTCACTCTCGAAATCAAGCATTTTACAGCAGATTGGAGCAGCCTGTATCTCAGCACAGGAATAAGGTAGGGAAGAATTCTAAGGCTCATTTTGACTGCCTCCAGAAGTTAGATCAGATGGCAAATTGGATTTGGTGCTAGGTCTTTCCCTTTAGGTTTTACCCCAACAATGTTTTCATTAGTTTCGCTCACTCTCGAAATCAAGCATTTTACAGCAGGTTGGAGCAGCCTGTATCTCAGCACAGGAATAAGGTAGGGAAGAATTCTAAGGCTCATTTTGACTGCCTCCAGAAGTTAGATCAGATGGCAAATTGGATTTGGTGCTAGGTCTTTCCCTTTAGGTTTTACCCCAACAATGTTTTCATTAGTTTCGCTCACTCTCGAAATCAAGCATTTTACAGCAGGTTGGAGCAGCCTGTATCTCAGCACAGGAATAAGGTAGGGAAGAATTCTAAGGCTCATTTTGACTGCCTCCAGAAGTTAGATCAGATGGCAAATTGGATTTGGTGCTAGGTCTTTCCCTTTAGGTTTTACCCCAACAATGTTTTCATTAGTTTCGCTCACTCTCGAAATCAAGCATTTTACAGCAGGTTGGAGCAGCCTGTATCTCAGCACAGGAATAAGGTAGGGAAGAATTCTAAGGCTCATTTTGACTGCCTCCAGAAGTTAGATCAGATGGCAAATTGGATTTGGTGCTAGGTCTTTCCCTTTAGGTTTTACCCCAACAATGTTTTCATTAGTTTCGCTCACTCTCGAAATCAAGCATTTTACAGCAGGTTGGAGCAGCCTCTATCTCAGCACAGGAATAAGGTAGGGAAGAATTCTAAGGCTCATTTTGACTGCCTCCAGAAGTTAGATCAGATGGCAAATTGGATTTGGTGCTAGGTCTTTCCCTTTAGGTTTTACCCCAACAATGTTTTCATTAGTTTCGCTCACTCTCGAAATCAAGCATTTTACAGCAGGTTGGAGCAGCCTGTATCTCAGCACAGGAATAAGGTAGGGAAGAATTCTAAGGCTCATTTTGACTGCCTCCAGAAGTTAGATCAGATGGCAAATTGGATTTGGTGCTAGGTCTTTCCCGTTAGGTTTTACCCCAACAATGTTTTCATTAGTTTCGCTCACTCTCGAAATCAAGCATTTTACAGCAGGTTGGAGCAGCCTGTATCTCAGCACAGGAATAAGGTAGGGAAGAATTCTAAGGATCATTTTGACTGCCTCCAGAAGTTAGATCAGATGGCAAATTGGATTTGTGCTAGGTCTTTCCCTTTAGGTTTTACCCCAACAATGTTTTCATTAGTTTCGCTCACTCTCGAAATCAAGCATTTTACAGCAGGTTGGAGCAGCCTGTATCTCAGCACAGGAATAAGGTAGGGCAGAATTCTAAGGCTCATTTTGACTGCCTCCAGAAGTTAGATTCAGATGGCAAATTGGATTTGGTGCTAGGTCTTTCCCTTTAGGTTTTACCCCAACAATGTTTTCATTAGTTTCGCTCACTCTCGAAATCAAGCATTTTACAGCAGGTTGGAGCAGCCTGTATCTCAGCACAGGAATAAGGTAGGGAAGAATTCAAATGCTCATTTTGACTGCCTCCAGAAGTTAGATCAGATGGCAAATTGGATTTGGTGCTAGGTCTTTCCCTTTAGGTTTTACCCCAACAATGTTTTCATTAGTTTCGCTCACTCTCGAAATCAAGCATTTTACAGCAGGTTGGAGCAGCCTGTATCTCAGCACAGGAATAAGGTAGGGAAGAATTCTAAGGGCTCATTTTGACTGCCTCCAGAAGTTAGATCAGATGGCAAATTGGATTTGGTGCTAGGTCTTTCCCTTTAGGTTTTACCCCAACAATGTTTTCATTAGTTTCGATCACTCTCGAAATCAAGCATTTTACAGCAGGTTGGAGCAGCCTGTATCTCAGCACAGGAATAAGGTAGGGAAGAATTCTAAGGATCATTTTGACTGCCTCCAGAAGTTAGATCAGATGGCAAATTGGATTTGGTGCTAGGTCTTTCCCTTTAGGTTTTACCCCAACAATGTTTTCATTAGTTTCGCTCACTCTCGAAATCAAGCAATTTACAGCAGGTTGGAGCAGCCTGTATCTCAGCACAGGAATAAGGTAGGGAAGAATTCTAAGGCTCATTTTGACTGCCTCCAGAAGTTAGATCAGATGGCAAATTGGATTTGGTGCTAGGTCTTTCCCTTTAGGTTTTACCCCAACAATGTTTTCATTAGTTTCGCTCACTCTCGAAATCAAGCATTTTACAGCAGGTTGGAGCAGCCTGTATCTCAGCACAGGAATAAGGTAGGGAAGAATTCTAAGGATCATTTTGACTGCCTCCAGAAGTTAGATCAGATGGCAAATTGGATTTGGTGCTAGGTCTTTCCCTTTAGGTTTTACCCCAACAATGTTTTCATTAGTTTCGCTCACTCTCGAAATCAAGCATTTTACAGCAGGTTGGAGCAGCCTGTATCTCAGCACAGGAATAAGGTAGGGAAGAATTCAAATGCTCATTTTGACTGCCTCCAGAAGTTAGATCAGATGGCAAATTGGATTTGGTGCTAGGTCTTTCCCTTTAGGTTTTACCCCAACAATGTTTTCATTAGTTTCGCTCACTCTCGAAATCAAGCATTTTACAGCAGGTTGGAGCAGCCTGTATCTCAGCACAGGAATAAGGTAGGGAAGAATTCTAAGGCTCATTTTGACTGCCTCCAGAAGTTAGATCAGATGGCAAATTGGATTTGGTGCTAGGTCTTTCCCTTTAGGTTTTACCCCAACAATGTTTTCATTAGTTTCGCTCACTCTCGAAATCAAGCATTTTACAGCAGGTTGGAGCAGCCTGTATCTCAGCACAGGAATAAGGTAGGGAAGAATTCTAAGGCTCATTTTGACTGCCTCCAGAAGTTAGATCAGATGGCAAATTGGATTTGGTGCTAGGTCTTTCCCTTTAGGTTTTACCCCAACAATGTTTTCATTAGTTTCGCTCACTCTCGAAATCAAGCATTTTACAGCAGGTTGGAGCAGCCTGTATCTCAGCACAGGAATAAGGTAGGGAAGAATTCAAATGCTCATTTTGACTGCCTCCAGAAGTTAGATCAGATGGCAAATTGGATTTGGTGCTAGGTCTTTCCCTTTAGGTTTTACCCCAACAATGTTTTCATTAGTTTCGCTCACTCTCGAAATCAAGCATTTTACAGCAGGTTGGAGCAGCCTGTATCTCAGCACAGGAATAAGGTAGGGAAGAATTCTAAGGCTCATTTTGACTGCCTCCAGAAGTTAGATCAGATGGCAAATTGGATTTGGTGCTAGGTCTTTCCCTTTAGGTTTTACCCCAACAATGTTTTCATTAGTTTCGCTCACTCTCGAAATCAAGCATTTTACAGCAGGTTGGAGCAGCCTGTATCTCAGCACAGGAATAAGGTAGGGAAGAATTCTAAGGCTCATTTTGACTGCCTCCAGAAGTTAGATCAGATGGCAAATTGGATTTGGTGCTAGGTCTTTCCCTTTAGGTTTTACCCCAACAATGTTTTCATTAGTTTCGCTCACTCTCGAAATCAAGCATTTTACAGCAGGTTGGAGCAGCCTGTATCTCAGCACAGGAATAAGGTAGGGAAGAATTCTAAGGCTCATTTTGACTGCCTCCAGAAGTTAGATCAGATGGCAAATTGGATTTGGTGCTAGGTCTTTCCCTTTAGGTTTTACCCCAACAATGTTTTCATTAGTTTCGCTCACTCTCGAAATCAAGCATTTTACAGCAGGTTGGAGCAGCCTGTATCTCAGCACAGGAATAAGGTAGGGAAGAATTCTAAGGCTCATTTTGACTGCCTCCAGAAGTTAGATCAGATGGCAAATTGGATTTGGTGCTAGGTCTTTCCCTTTAGGTTTTACCCCAACAATGTTTTCATTAGTTTCGCTGCACTCTCGAATCAAGCATTTTACAGCAGGTTGGAGCAGCCTGTATCTCAGCACATGAATAAGGTAGGGAAGAATTCTAAGGATCATTTTGACTGCCTCCAGAAGTTAGATCAGATGGCAAATTGGATTTGGTGCTAGGTCTTTCCCTTTAGGTTTTACCCCAACAATGTTTTCATTAGTTTCGCTCACTCTCGAAATCAAGCATTTTACAGCAGGTCGGAGCAGCCTGTATCTCAGCACAGGAATAAGGTAGGGAAGAATTCTAAGGATCATTTTGACTGCCTCCAGAAGTTAGATCAGATGGCAAATTGGATTTGGTGCTAGGTCTTTCCCTTTAGGTTTTACCCCAACAATGTTTTCATTAGTTTCGCTCACTCTCGAAATCAAGCATTTTACAGCAGGTCGGAGCAGCCTGTATCTCAGCACAGGAATAAGGTAGGGAAGAATTCTAAGGCTCATTTTGACTGCCTCCAGAAGTTAGATCAGATGGCAAATTGGATTTGGTGCTAGGTCTTTCCCTTTAGGTTTTACCCCAACAATGTTTTCATTAGTTTCGCTCACTCTCGAAATCAAGCATTTTACAGCAGGTTGGAGCAGCCTGTATCTCAGCACAGGAATAAGGTAGGGAAGAATTCTAAGGCTCATTTTGACTGCCTCCAGAAGTTAGATCAGATGGCAAATTGGATTTGGTGCTAGGTCTTTCCCTTTAGGTTTTACCCCAACAATGTTTTCATTAGTTTCGCTCACTCTCGAAATCAAGCATTTTACAGCAGGTTGGAGCAGCCTGTATCTCAGCACAGGAATAAGGTAGGGAAGAATTCTAAGGCTCATTTTGACTGCCTCCAGAAGTTAGATCAGATGGCAAATTGGATTTGGTGCTAGGTCTTTCCCTTTAGGTTTTACCCCAACAATGTTTTCATTAGTTTCGCTCACTCTCGAAATCAAGCATTTTACAGCAGGTTGGAGCAGCCTGTATCTCAGCACAGGAATAAGGTAGGAAGAATTCTAAGGATCATTTTGACTGCCTCCAGAAGTTAGATCAGATGGCAAATTGGATTTGGTGCTAGGTCTTTCCCTTTAGGTTTTACCCCAACAATGTTTTCATTAGTTTCGCTCACTCTCGAAATCAAGCATTTTACAGCAGGTTGGAGCAGCCTGTATCTCAGCACAGAATAAGGTAGGGAAGAATTCTAAGGCTCATTTTGACTGCCTCCAGAAGTTAGATCAGATGGCAAATTGGATTTGGTGCTAGGTCTTTCCCTTTAGGTTTTACCCCAACAATGTTTTCATTAGTTTCGCTCACTCTCGAAATCAAGCATTTTACAGCAGGTTGGAGCAGCCTCTATCTCAGCACAGGAATAAGGTAGGGAAGAATTCTAAGGCTCATTTTGACTGCCTCCAGAAGTTAGATCAGATGGCAATTGGATTTGGTGCTAGGTCTTTCCCTTTAGGTTTTACCCCAACAATGTTTTCATTAGTTTCGCTCACTCTCGAAATCAAGCATTTTACAGCAGGTTGGAGCAGCCTGTATCTCAGCACAGGAATAATGTAGGGAAGAATTCAAATGCTCATTTTGACTGCCTCCAGAAGTTAGATCAGATGGCAAATTGGATTTGGTGCTAGGTCTTTCCCTTTAGGTTTTACCCCAACAATGTTTTCATTAGTTTCGCTCACTCTCGAAATCAAGCATTTTACAGCAGGTTGGAGCAGCCTGTATCTCAGCACAGGAATAAGGTAGGGAAGAATTCTAAGGCTCATTTTGACTGCCTCCAGAAGTTAGATCAGATGGCAAATTGGATTTGGTGCTAGGTCTTTCCCTTTAGGTTTTACCCCAACAATGTTTTCATTAGTTTCGCTCACTCTCGAAATCAAGCATTTTACAGCAGGTTGGAGCAGCCTGTATCTCAGCACAGGAATAAGGTAGGGGAAGAATTCTAAGGATCATTTTGACTGCCTCCAGAAGTTAGATCAGATGGCAAATTGGATTTGGTGCTAGGTCTTTCCCTTTAGGTTTTACCCCAACAATGTTTTCATTAGTTTCGCTCACTCTCGAAATCAAGCATTTTACAGCAGGTTGGAGCAGCCTGTATCTCAGCACAGGAATAAGGTAGGGAAGAATTCTAAGGATCATTTTGACTGCCTCCAGAAGTTAGATCAGATGGCAAATTGGATTGGTGCTAGGTCTTTCCCTTTAGGTTTTACCCCAACAATGTTTTCATTAGTTTCGCTCACTCTCAAAATCAAGCATTTTACAGCAGGTTGGAGCAGCCTGTATCTCAGCACAGGAATAAGATAGGGAAGAATTCTAAGGATCATTTTGACTGCCTCCAGAAGTTAGATCAGATGGCAAATTGGATTTGGTGCTAGGTCTTTCCCTTTAGGTTTTACCCCAACAATGTTTTCATTAGTTTCGCTCACTCTCGAAATCAAGCATTTTACAGCAGGTTGGAGTCAGCCTGTATCTCAGCACAGGAATAAGGTAGGGAAGAATTCAAATGCTCATTTTGACTGCCTCCAGAAGTTAGATCAGATGGCAAATTGGATTTGGTGCTAGGTCTTTCCCTTTAGGTTTTACCCCAACAATGTTTTCATTAGTTTCGCTCACTCTCGAAATCAAGCATTTTACAGCAGGTTGGAGCAGCCTGTATCTCAGCACAGGAATAAGGTAGGGAAGAATTCTAAGGCTCATTTTGACTGCCTCCAGAAGTTAGATCAGATGGCAAATTGGATTTGGTGCTAGGTCTTTCCCTTTAGGTTTTACCCCAACAATGTTTTCATTAGTTTCGCTCACTCTCGAAATCAAGCATTTTACAGCAGGTTGGAGCAGCCTGTATCTCAGCACAGGAATAAGGTAGGGAAGAATTCTAAGGCTCATTTTGACTGCCTCCAGAAGTTAGATCAGATGGCAAATTGGATTTGGTGCTAGGTCTTTCCCTTTAGGTTTTACCCCAACAATGTTTTCATTAGTTTCGCTCACTCTCGAAATCAAGCATTTTACAGCAGGTTGGAGCAGCCTGTATCTCAGCACAGGAATAAGGTAGGGAAGAATTCTAAGGCTCATTTTGACTGCCTCCAGAAGTTAGATCAGATGGCAAATTGGATTTGGTGCTAGGTCTTTCCCTTTAGGTTTTACCCCAACAATGTTTTCATTAGTTTCGCTCACTCTCGAAATCAAGCATTTTACAGCAGGTTGGAGCAGCCTGTATCTCAGCACAGGAATAAGGTAGGGAAGAATTCTAAGGCTCATTTTGACTGCCTCCAGAAGTTAGATCAGATGGCAAATTGGATTTGGTGCTAGGTCTTTCCCTTTAGGTTTTACCCCAACAATGTTTTCATTAGTTTCGCTCACTCTCGAAATCAAGCATTTTACAGCAGGTTGGAGCAGCCTGTATCTCAGCACAGGAATAAGGTAGGGAAGAATTCTAAGGATCATTTTGACTGCCTCCAGAAGTTAGATCAGATGGCAAATTGGATTTGGTGCTAGGTCTTTCCCTTTAGGTTTTACCCCAACAATGTTTTCATTAGTTTCGCTCACTCTCGAAATCAAGCATTTTACAGCAGGTTGGAGCAGCCTGTATCTCAGCACAGGAATAAGGTAGGGAAGAATTCTAAGGCTCATTTTGACTGCCTCCAGAAGTTAGATCAGATGGCAAATTGGATTTGGTGCTAGGTCTTTCCCTTTAGGTTTTACCCCAACAATGTTTTCATTAGTTTCGCTCACTCTCGAAATCAAGCATTTTACAGCAGGTTGGAGCAGCCTGTATCTCAGCACAGGAATAAGGTAGGGAAGAATTCAAATGCTCATTTTGACTGCCTCCAGAAGTTAGATCAGATGGCAAATTGGATTTGGTGCTAGGTCTTTCCCTTTAGGTTTTACCCCAACAATGTTTTCATTAGTTTCGCTCACTCTCGAAATCAAGCATTTTACAGCAGGTTGGAGCAGCCTCTATCTCAGCACAGGAATAAGGTAGGGAAGGAATTCTAAGGCTCATTTTGACTGCCTCCAGAAGTTAGATCAGATGGCAAATTGGATTTGGTGCTAGGTCTTTCCCTTTAGGTTTTACCCCAACAATGTTTTCATTAGTTTCGCTCACCTCTCGAAATCAAGCATTTTACAGCAGGTTGGAGCAGCCTGTATCTCAGCACAGGAATAAGGTAGGGAAGAATTCTAAGGATCATTTTGACTGCCTCCAGAAGTTAGATCAGATGGCAAATTGGATTTGGGTGCTAGGTCTTTCCCTTTAGGTTTTACCCCAACAATGTTTTCATTAGTTTCGCTCACTCTCGAAATCAAGCATTTTACAGCAGGTTGGAGCAGCCTGTATCTCAGCACAGGAATAAGGTAGGGAAGAATTCTAAGGCTCATTTTGACTGCCTCCAGAAGTTAGATCAGATGGCAAATTGGATTTGGTGCTAGGTCTTTCCCTTAGGTTTTACCCCAACAATGTTTTCATTAGTTTCGCTCACTCTCGAAATCAAGCATTTTACAGCAGGTTGGAGCAGCCTGTATCTCAGCACAGGAATAAGGTAGGGAAGAATTCTAAGGCTCATTTTGACTGCCTCCAGAAGTTAGATCAGATGGCAAATTGGATTTGGTGCTAGGTCTTTCCCTTTAGGTTTTACCCCAACAATGTTTTCATTAGTTTCGCTCACTCTCGAATCAAGCATTTTACAGCAGGTTGGAGCAGCCTGTATCTCAGCACAGGAATAAGGTAGGGAAGAATTCTAAGGCTCATTTTGACTGCCTCCAGAAGTTAGATCAGATGGCAAATTGGATTTGGTGCTAGGTCTTTCCCTTTAGGTTTTACCCCAACAATGTTTTCATTAGTTTCGCTCACTCTCGAAATCAAGCATTTTACAGCAGGTTGGAGCAAGCCTGTATCTCAGCACAGGAATAAGGTAGGGAAGAATTCTAAGGATCATTTTGACTGCCTCCAGAAGTTAGATCAGATGGCAAATTGGATTTGGTGCTAGGTCTTTCCCTTTAGGTTTTACCCCAACAATGTTTTCATTAGTTTCGCTCACTCTCGAAATCAAGCATTTTACAGCAGGTTGGAGCAGCCTGTATCTCAGCACAGGAATAAGGTAGGGAAGAATTCTAAGGATCATTTTGACTGCCTCCAGAAGTTAGATCAGATGGCAAATTGGATTTGGTGCTAGGTCTTTCCCGTTAGGTTTTACCCCAACAATGTTTTCATTAGTTTCGCTCACTCTCGAAATCAAGCATTTTACAGCAGGTTGGAGCAGCCTGTATCTCAGCACAGGAATAAGGTAGGGAAGAATTCTAAGGATCATTTTGACTGCCTCCAGAAGTTAGATCAGATGGCAAATTGGATTTGGTGCTAGGTCTTTCCCTTTAGGTTTTACCCCAACAATGTTTTTCATTAGTTTCGCTCACTCTCGAAATCAAGCATTTTACAGCAGGTTGGAGCAGCCTGTATCTCAGCACAGGAATAAGGTAGGGAAGAATTCTAAGGCTCATTTTGACTGCCTCCAGAAGTTAGATCAGATGGCAAATTGGATTTGGTGCTAGGTCTTTCCCGTTAGGTTTTACCCCAACAATGTTTTCATTAGTTTCGCTCACTCTCGAAATCAAGCATTTTACAGCAGGTTGGAGCAGCCTGTATCTCAGCACAGGAATAAGGTAGGGAAGAATTCTAAGGCTCATTTTGACTGCCTCCAGAAGTTAGATCAGATGGCAAATTGGATTTGGTGCTAGGTCTTTCCCTTTAGGTTTTACCCCAACAATGTTTTCATTAGTTTCGCTCACTCTCGAAATCAAGCATTTTACAGCAGGTTGGAGCAGCCTGTATCTCAGCACAGGAATAAGGTAGGGAAGAATTCTAAGGCTCATTTTGACTGCCTCCAGAAGTTAGATCAGATGGCAAATTGGATTTGGTGCTAGGTCCTTTCCCTTTAGGTTTTACCCCAACAATGTTTTCATTAGTTTCGCTCACTCTCGAAATCAAGCATTTTACAGCAGGTTGGAGCAGCCTGTATCTCAGCACAGGAATAAGGTAGGGAAGAATTCTAAGGCTCATTTTGACTGCCTCCAGAAGTTAGATCAGATGGCAAATTGGATTTGGTGCTAGGTCTTTCCCTTTAGGTTTTACCCCAACAATGTTTTCATTAGTTTCGCTCACTCTCGAAATCAAGCATTTTACAGCAGGTTGGAGCAGCCTGTATCTCAGCACAGGAATAAGGTAGGGAAGAATTCTAAGGATCATTTTGACTGCCTCCAGAAGTTAGATCAGATGGCAAATTGGATTTGGTGCTAGGTCTTTCCCTTTAGGTTTTACCCCAACAATGTTTTCATTAGTTTCGCTCACTCTCGAAATCAAGCATTTTACAGCAGGTTGGAGCAGCCTGTATCTCAGCACAGGAATAAGGTAGGGAAGAATTCTAAGGCTCATTTTGACTGCCTCCAGAAGTTAGATCAGATGGCAAATTGGATTTGGTGCTAGGTCTTTCCCTTTAGGTTTTTACCCCCAACAATGTTTTCATTAGTTTCGCTCACTCTCGAAATCAAGCATTTTACAGCAGGTTGGAGCAGCCTGTATCTCAGCACAGGAATAAGGTAGGGAAGAATTCTAAGGATCATTTTGACTGCCTCCAGAAGTTAGATCAGATGGCAAATTGGATTTGGTGCTAGGTCTTTCCCTTTAGGTTTTACCCCAACAATGTTTTCATTAGTTTCGCTCACTCTCGAAATCAAGCATTTTACAGCAGGTGGAGCAGCCTGTATCTCAGCACAGGAATAAGGTAGGGAAGAATTCTAAGGCTCATTTTGACTGCCTCCAGAAGTTAGATCAGATGGCAAATTGGATTTGGTGCTAGGTCTTTCCCTTTAGGTTTTACCCCAACAATGTTTTCATTAGTTTCGCTCCACTCTCGAAATCAAGCATTTTACAGCAGGTTGGAGCAGCCTGTATCTCAGCACAGGAATAAGGTAGGGAAGAATTCTAAGGCTCATTTTGACTGCCTCCAGAAGTTAGATCAGATGGCAAATTGGATTTGGTGCTAGGTCTTTCCCTTTAGGTTTTACCCAACAATGTTTTCATTAGTTTCGCTCACTCTCGAAATCAAGCATTTTACAGCAGGTTGGAGCAGCCTGTATCTCAGCACAGGAATAAGGTAGGGAAGAATTCTAAGGCTCATGTTGACTGCCTCCAGAAGTTAGATCAGATGGCAAATTGGATTTGGTGCTAGGTCTTTCCCTTTAGGTTTTACCCCAACAATGTTTTCATTAGTTTCGCTCACTCTCGAAATCAACCATTTTACAGCAGGTTGGAGCAGCCTGTATCTCAGCACAGGAATAAGGTAGGGGAAGAATTCTAAGGCTCATTTTGACTGCCTCCAGAAGTTAGATCAGATGGCAAATTGGATTTGGTGCTAGGTCTTTCCTTTAGGTTTTACCCCAACAATGTTTTCATTAGTTTCGCTCACTCTCGAAATCAAGCATTTTACAGCAGGTTGGAGCAGCCTGTATCTCAGCACAGGAATAAGGTAGGGGAAGAATTCTAAGGCTCATTTTGACTGCCTCCAGAAGTTAGATCAGATGGCAAATTGGATTTGGTGCTAGGTCTTTCCCTTTAGGTTTTACCCCAACAATGTTTTTCATTAGTTTCGCTCACTCTCGAAATCAAGCATTTTACAGCAGGTTGGAGCAGCCTGTATCTCAGCACAGGAATAAGGTAGGGAAGAATTCTAAGGATCATTTTGACTGCCTCCAGAAGTTAGATCAGATGGCAAATTGGATTTGGTGCTAGGTCTTTCCCTTTAGGTTTTACCCCAACAATGTTTTCATTAGTTTCGCTCACTCTCGAAATCAAGCATTTTACAGCAGGTTGGAGCAGCCTGTATCTCAGCACAGGAATAAGGTAGGGAAGAATTCTAAGGATCATTTTGACTGCCTCCAGAAGTTAGATCAGATGGCAAATTGGATTTGGTGCTAGGTCTTTCCCTTTAGGTTTTACCCCAACAATGTTTTCATTAGTTTCGCTCACTCTCGAAATCAAGCATTTTACAGCAGGTTGGAGCAGCCTGTATCTCAGCACAGGAATAAGGTAGGGAAGAATTCTAAGGCTCATTTTGACTGCCTCCAGAAGTTAGATCAGATGGCAAATTGGATTTGGTGCTAGGTCTTTCCCTTTAGGTTTTACCCCAACAATGTTTTCATTAGTTTCGCTCACTCTCGAAATCAAGCATTTTACAGCAGGTTGGAGCAGCCTGTATCTCAGCACAGGAATAAGGTAGGGAAGAATTCAAATGCTCATTTTGACTGCCTCCAG
>NW_027144833.1:0-2500 GCF_026170545.1 Melanerpes formicivorus
GCCTGGGGTGGCTGAGAAGCCTGCAGAGCGTGCGGGGGAGGCTTCTGGTGCGGCCTGGGGTGGCTGAGAAGCCTGCAGAGCGTGCGGGGGAGGCTTCTGGTGCGGCCTGGGGTGGCTGAGAAGCCTGCAGAGCGTGCGGGGGAGGCTTCTGGTGCGGCCTGGGGTGGGTCGGAAGCCTGCAGAGCGTGCGGGAGAGGCTTCTGCTGCGGCCTGGGGTGGGTCGGAAGCCTGCAGAGCGTGCGGGAGAGGCTTCTGTTGGGGCCTGGGGTGGCTGAGAAGCCTGCAGAGCGTGCGGGGGAGGCTTCTGCTGCGGCCTGGGGTGGCTGAGAAGCCTGCAGAGCGTGCGGGGGAGGCTTCTGGTGCGGCCTGGGGTGGCTGAGAAGCCTGCAGAGCGTGCGGGAGAGGCTTCTGCTGCGGCCTGGGGTGGGTCGGAAGCCTGCAGAGCGTGCGGGAGAGGCTTCTGTTGGGGCCTGGGGTGGGTCGGAAGCCTGCAGAGCGTGCTGGGAGAGGCTTCTGTTGGGGCCTGGGGTGGCTGAGAAGCCTGCAGAGCGTGCGGGGGAGGCTTCTGGTGCGGCCTGGGGTGGCTGAGAAGCCTGCAGAGCGTGCGGGGGAGGCTTCTGGTGCGGCCTGGGGTGGCTGAGAAGCCTGCAGAGCGTGCGGGGGAGGCTTCTGGTGCGGCCTGGGGTGGGTCGGAAGCCTGCAGAGCGTGCGGGAGAGGCTTCTGCTGCGGCCTGGGGTGGGTCGGAAGCCTACAGAGCGTGCGGGGAGAGGCTTCTGTTGGGGCCTGGGGTGGCTGAGAAGCCTGCAGAGCGTGCGGGGGAGGCTTCTGCTGCGGCCTGGGGTGGCTGAGAAGCCTGCAGAGCATGCGGGGGAGGCTTCTGCTGCGGCCTGGGGTGGCTGAGAAGCCTGCAGAGCGTGCGGGAGAGGCTTCTGCTGCGGCCTGGGGTGGCTGAGAAGCCTGCAGAGCGTGCGGGAGAGGCTTCTGCTGCGGCCTGGGGTGGCTGAGAAGCCTGCAGAGCGTGCGGGAGAGGCTTCTGGTGCGGCCTGGGGTGGCTGAGAAGCCTGCAGAGCGTGCGGGGGAGGCTTCTGCTGCGGCCTGGGGTGGCTGAGAAGCCTGCAGGGCGTGCGGGAGAGGCTTCTGCTGCGGCCTGGGGTGGCTGAGAAGCCTGCAGAGCGTGCGGGAGAGGCTTCTGGTGCGGCCTGGGGTGGGTCGGAAGCCTGCAGAGCGTGCGGGAGAGGCTTCTGCTGCGGCCTGGGGTGGGTCGGAAGCCTGCAGAGCGTGCGGGGGAGGCTTCTGCTGCGGCCTGGGGTCTCTGGGTGGCCTCTAGAGAGGTGCAAAAGACCCTCTGGGTTGGGCTGGGGTGGCTCTTGGACCCCTGCCACACAGTGGAGAGCGGCCTCCGGCCCGCCACCTGTGTCCCTGTGTGCCTGAGTGCCTGTGTCCCTGTGTCCCTGTGTCCCTGAGTGCCTGAGTGCCTGAGTGCCTGTGTCCCTGTGTCCCTGTGTCCCTGTGTCCCTGTGTGCCTGAGTGCCTGTGTCCCTGTGTCCCTGTGTCCCTGTGTCCCTGAGTGCCTGAGTGCCTGAGTGCCTGTGTCCCTGTGTCCTTGTGTCCCTGTGTCCCTGTGTCCCTGTGTGCCTGAGTGCCTGTGTCCCTGTGTCCCTGTCTGTGTACCTGTGTGCGAGAGTGTCCGGCACGCCACCCAGCGGCGGCGGGCAAGCAGGTAGGCGGGTGGGCGGGCCGGCGAGGGCCAGTGTGAGTTTGGGGGGTGGGAGGGGAGGCGGCAGCTGGAAGCGTCAGAGGAGGGGGCGTGGCTCCGGCTGGCCCCGGGAGCAGGTTCCCGGGACCGGGACCGGCTGGACCCGGCGGGTGGTTGATCCCGGGGCGGGGGGGCAGAGGCGGCGGGAAGCGGCAGCTGCGTGTGCGGCGGGGGGGTGGAGGGCGAACCGCGGCGGGAAGCGGATGCTTCAGAGCAGGTTACGGGGGCGGGGACGGACGACACCACCTGTCCCCGCCCCGGGACGGGCTGGACCCGGCGCCCTGGACCCGGCGCCGTGTACCCGCCGCCGCCCCCGCCGCCGCCCCCCTCCGCCACCCCGGGACCCCCGACGTTTTTTGGCGCCCGCGCCTTTTTTTGCTCCCCGCCTGCCCGCGCTGCCCCGGGCCCTCCCCCGGGGCGGGGCGGGAGGGAGGGAGGGACGGACGGACGGGTAGCCGGGGATCTCCGAGCGCGCGCCACCAGACCGAGGCGGGTCCCGGCGGCGGCGGCGGCGGCGGCGGCGGCGGCGGCAGCAGCAAGCGACGGCGGGGGGGGGCAGGCTAGGGAGAGAGGGGGAGCGGCATGCGGTAGGGCTGGGGGGTTTGTTTCGGGGGGGAGGGGTGGGGGGGGGGTGGCAGCGGTCAGCGAGAGCGGGGAGAGGGGGAGCGGCATGCGGTAGGGCTGGGGTGTTTTTGGGGTGGGGGGCGTTGGGGGGATTAGCGGGCGGGCGGGCAGCCCAGCCA
>NW_027144833.1:17500-25000 GCF_026170545.1 Melanerpes formicivorus
CACGTCTACTCGCCCAGGGAGAGCACGTCTACTCGCCCAGGGAGAGCACGTCTACTCGCCGAGGGAGAGCACGTCTACTCGCCCAGGGAGAGCACGTCTACTCGCCCAGGGAGAGCACGTCTACTCGCCGAGGGAGAGCACGTCTACTCGCCCAGGGAGAGCACGTCTACTCGCCGAGGGAGAGCACGTCTACTCGCCCAGGGAGAGCACGTCTACTCGCCCAGGGAGAGCACGTCTACTCGCCGAGGGAGAGCACGTCTACTCGCCCAGGGAGAGCACGTCTACTCGCCGAGGGAGAGCACGTCTACTCGCCGAGGGAGAGCACGTCTACTCGCCCAGGGAGAGCACGTCTACTCGCCGAGGGAGAGCACGTCTACTCGCCCAGGGAGAGCACGTCTACTCGCCCAGGGAGAGCACGTCTACTCGCCGAGGGAGAGCACGTCTACTCGCCCAGGGAGAGCACGTCTACTCGCCGAGGGAGAGCACGTCTACTCGCCGAGGGAGAGCACGTCTACTCGCCGAGGGAGAGCACGTCTACTCGCCGAGGGAGAGCACGTCTACCTCCCGGCTGAGGGAGAGCACGGGGGGGGGGGACAAAGACAGGCGGCAGCAGCTTCGGTGAACGTCACCCGGGAGGCGACCGGGGCTGTCCCGGGGCAGTCCCGGGAAGCCGGCGTCCGGCACAGGGAACCGTCAGCTGCCGGACCGGGGCGAATCCCCGCGGCCACGGCAGGGGTGGGGGCTCGAAGACAGCCGGCAGCCGCTTCGGTGAACGTCACCCGGGAGGAGACTGGGGCCCTCCCGGGACCGTCCCGGGAAGACGACGTTCGGCACGAGATCCCGGCCGCGGCCGGACCGGCTCGAAGCCTTGCGGTCCCGGCAGCAGCCGGAGCCGCTCGCCGCCTCGGGCTCCCGGCCCCCTACAGATCCGGCGACTCGTTCGCGGGCGGCGGGGGGGGGCAGTGGAGGGGGTGCGGGGAGAAGCGGCAGCGGAGGCGGAGGGGGGGGGGGCTCGAAGACAGCCGGCAGCCGCTTCGGTGAACGTCACCCAGGAGGCGATCGGGGCCGTCTCGGGGCCGTCCCGGGATGCCGGCTTCCGGCACGGGGTCCCGGCCGCGGCCGGACCGGCTCGTATCCCCGCGGCTCCGGCAGGGGGGGGGGGGGGCTCGAAGACAGCCGGCAGTCGCCTCGGTGAACGTCACCCGGCCGGCGACCGCGGCCGTTCCGGGGCCGTCCCGGGAAGCCTGCGACAGGCACGGGGGTCCCAGCCGCGGCCGGACCGACTCGAAGCCCCGCGGCCCCGGCACGGGGGAGGCCCAAAGACTGGCGGCAGCCGCTTCGCTGAACGTCACCCGGCCGGCGACCGGGGCCGTCCCGGGGCCGTCCCGGGATGCCGGCTTCCGGCACGGGGGTCCCGGCCGCGGCCGGAGCGGCTCGAAGCCCCGCGGTCCCGGCAGCAGCCGGAGCCGCTCGCCGTTCGGGCTCCCGGCACCCTACGGATCCGGCGACTCGTTCGCCGGCGGCGGGGGGAGGCAGTGGAGGGGGTGCGGGCAGAAGCGGCAGCGGAGGCGGAGGCGGGGGGGGGCTCGAAGACAGCCGGCAGCCGCTTCGGTGAACGTCACCCAGGAGGCGATCGGGGCCGTCCCGGGGCCGTCCCGGGATGCCGGCTTCCGGCACGGGGTCCCGGCCGCGGCCGGAGCGGCTCGAATCCCCGCGGTCCCGGCAGCAGCCGGAGCCGCTCGCCGTTCGGGCTCCCGGCACCCTACGGATCCGGCGACTCGTTCGCGGGCGGCGGGGGGAGGCAGTGAAGGAGGTGCGGGCAGAAGCGGCAGCGGAGGCGGAGGGGGGGGGGGGTGCTCGGAGACAGCCGGCAGCCGCTTCGGTGAACGTCACCCGGGAGGCGACCGGGACCGGCCCGGGAAGCCATCGTCCGGCCCCGGATCCCGGCCGCGGCCGGACCGGCTCGAATCCCCGCGGCCCCGGCACGGGGGAGGCCCAAAGACTGGCGGCAGCCGCTTCGCTGAACGTCACCCGGCCGGCGACCGGGGCCGTCCCGGGGCCGTCCCGGGATGCCGGCTTCCGGCACGGGGTCCCGGGCGCGGCCGGAGCGGCTCGAATCCCCGCGGTCCCGGCAGCAGCCGGAGCCGCTCGCCGTTCGGGCTCCCGGCACCCTACGGATCCGCCGACTCGTTCGCGGGCGGCGGGGGGAGGCAGTGAAGGAGGTGCGGGCAGAAGCGGCAGCGGAGGCGGAGGGGGGGGGGGCTCGAAGACAGCCGGCAGCCGCTTCGGTGAACGTCACCCGGCCGGCGACCGCGGCCGTTCCGGGGCCGTCCCGGGAAGCCTGCGACAGGCACGGGGTCCCGGCCTCGGCCGGACCCGCACTGGGTGCCGCCGCCTCGGGCTCTCGGGACGGTATGGATCCGCCGACTCGTTCGCCGGCAGCGGGGGGAGGCAGTGGAGGGGGTGCGGGGAGAAGCGGCAGCGGAGGCGGAGGCGGGGGGGGGGCTCGAAGACAGCCGGCAGCCGCTTCGGTGAACGTCACCCGGGAGGCGACCGGGACCGGCCCGGGAAGCCATCGTCCGGCCCGGGATCCCGGCCGCGGCCGGACCGGCTCGAATCCCCGCGGCCCCGGCACGGGGGAGGCCCAAAGACTGGCGGCAGCCGCTTCGCTGAACGTCACCCGGCCGGCGACCGGGGCCGTCCCGGGGCCGTCCCGGGATGCCGGCTTCCGGCACGGGGTCCCGGCCGCGGCCGGAGCGGCTCGAAGCCCCGCGGTCCCGGCAGCAGCCGGAGCCGCTCGCCGTTCGGGCTCCCGGCACCCTACGGATCCGGCGACTCGTTCGCCGGCGGCGGGGGGAGGCAGTGGAGGCGGTGCGGGGAGAAGCGGCAGCGGAGGCGGAGGGGGGGCGGGGGGGGACGATAGTGGCGGGGGGCGGGGGGTGCTCGAAGGCAGCCGGCAGCCGGTTCGGTGAACATTCGCCGGGGCGGGGGGGGCGACCTGTCCGTGCCCGGGGCAGCCCCGGGAAGCCGGCAGCCAGCACGGGGGTCCCGGCAGCACCTGTTCCCTGCCCTGGGACTTGCCGTGCCCGGCGGCCGGTTGCCGGGTGGGGGGAGCGATGAGAGGCGGGGCGCAGCGGCCGGGGGCAGCGCCGGGCGGCAGCGGGGGGCTGGGCGGGTGGGGTAGGCGTCGAGCGGCAAGCCCTCGGCTGCAGCGAATGTTCGGCGGTGCGGGGGGGGGGGGGGACGGGACGACACGTTGGGGGCGCCGAGTCCGAGCCACCCCCGGCCCCAGGGGCGGCCGGAGGGGGAGGCCGGTGCCTGGCCCTGGGAGCTGCTGGGCGCCGGATGGCCGAGGGTGCGTCAGAAGCCGCCCGAGCGGTCGAGCAGGTCCTCCAGAAAGGCCTAGGGTGGCTTCGAGGGCCCCGGGAGCAGTCGAGGGAGGCCTCCAGGCAGGTCTGGAGTGGATGGGAGGCCTTCCAAAGCAGACAAGGGAGGCTGCCAGCAGGGCCTAGGCTGGCACTGCAGCCTGTAAATGGTTGGGGGGGGGGCCTCTGGTGCGGCCTGGAGTCTCTGGGTGGCGTCCAGAGAGGTGCAAAAGATCCTCTGGTGCGGCCTGTGGTGGCTGAGAAGCCTGCAGAGCGTGCGGGGGAGGCTTCTGTTGGGGCCTGGGGTGGCTGAGAAGCCTACAGAGCGTGCGGGGGAGGCTTCTGGTGCGGCCTGGGGTGGCTGAGAAGCCTGCAGAGCGTGCGGGAGAGGCTTCTGGTGCGGCCTGGGGTGGCTGAGAAGCCTGCAGAGCGTGCGGGGGAGGCTTCTGGTGCGGCCTGGGGTGGCTGAGAAGCCTGCAGAGCGTGCGGGAGAGGCTTCTGCTGCGGCCTGGGGTGGGTCGGAAGCCTGCAGAGCGTGCGGGAGAGGCTTCTGTTGGGGCCTGGGGTGGGTCGGAAGCCTGCAGAGCGTGCGGGAGAGGCTTCTGTTGGGGCCTGGGGTGGCTGAGAAGCCTGCAGAGCGTGCGGGGGAGGCTTCTGGTGCGGCCTGGGGTGGCTGAGAAGCCTGCAGAGCGTGCGGGGGGAGGCTTCTGGTGCGGCCTGGGGTGGCTGAGAAGCCTGCAGAGCGTGCGGGGGAGGCTTCTGGTGCGGCCTGGGGTGGGTCGGAAGCCTGCAGAGCGTGCGGGAGAGGCTTCTGGTGCGGCCTGGGGTGGCTGAGAAGCCTGCAGAGCGTGCGGGGGAGGCTTCTGCTGCGGCCTGGGGTGGGTCGGAAGCCTGCAGAGCGTGCGGGGGAGGCTTCTGGTGCGGCCTGGGGTGGCTGAGAAGCCTGCAGAGCGTGCGGGGGAGGCTTCTGGTGCGGCCTGGGGTGGCTGAGAAGCCTGCAGAGCGTGCGGGGGAGGCTTCTGGTGCGGCCTGGGGTGGCTGAGAAGCCTGCAGAGCGTGCGGGAGAGGCTTCTGCTGCGGCCTGGGGTGGGTCGGAAGCCTGCAGAGCGTGCGGGAGAGGCTTCTGTTGGGGCCTGGGGTGGGTCGGAAGCCTGCAGAGCGTGCGGGAGAGGCTTCTGTTGGGGCCTGGGGTGGCTGAGAAGCCTGCAGAGCGTGCGGGGGAGGCTTCTGGTGCGGCCTGGGGTGGCTGAGAAGCCTGCAGAGCGTGCGGGGGAGGCTTCTGGTGCGGCCTGGGGTGGCTGAGAAGCCTGCAGAGCGTGCGGGGGAGGCTTCTGGTGCGGCCTGGGGTGGGTCGGAAGCCTGCAGAGCGTGCGGGAGAGGCTTCTGCTGCGGCCTGGGGTGGGTCGGAAGCCTGCAGAGCGTGCGGGAGAGGCTTCTGTTGGGGCCTGGGGTGGCTGAGAAGCCTGCAGAGCGTGCGGGGGAGGCTTCTGCTGCGGCCTGGGGTGGCTGAGAAGCCTGCAGAGCGTGCGGGGGAGGCTTCTGGTGCGGCCTGGGGTGGCTGAGAAGCCTGCAGAGCGTGCGGGAGAGGCTTCTGCTGCGGCCTGGGGTGGGTCGGAAGCCTGCAGAGCGTGCGGGAGAGGCTTCTGTTGGGGCCTGGGGTGGGTCGGAAGCCTGCAGAGCGTGCGGGAGAGGCTTCTGTTGGGGCCTGGGGTGGCTGAGAAGCCTGCAGAGCGTGCGGGGGAGGCTTCTGGTGCGGCCTGGGGTGGCTGAGAAGCCTGCAGAGCGTGCGGGGGAGGCTTCTGGTGCGGCCTGGGGTGGCTGAGAAGCCTGCAGAGCGTGCGGGGGAGGCTTCTGGTGCGGCCTGGGGTGGGTCGGAAGCCTGCAGAGCGTGCGGGAGAGGCTTCTGCTGCGGCCTGGGGTGGGTCGGAAGCCTGCAGAGCGTGCGGGAGAGGCTTCTGTTGGGGCCTGGGGTGGCTGAGAAGCCTGCAGAGCGTGCGGGGGAGGCTTCTGCTGCGGCCTGGGGTGGCTGAGAAGCCTGCAGAGCGTGCGGGGGAGGCTTCTGCTGCGGCCTGGGGTGGCTGAGAAGCCTGCAGAGCGTGCGGGAGAGGCTTCTGCTGCGGCCTGGGGTGGCTGAGAAGCCTGCAGAGCGTGCGGGAGAGGCTTCTGCTGCGGCCTGGGGTGGCTGAGAAGCCTGCAGAGCGTGCGGGAGAGGCTTCTGGTGCGGCCTGGGGTGGCTGAGAAGCCTGCAGAGCGTGCGGGGGAGGCTTCTGCTGCGGCCTGGGGTGGCTGAGAAGCCTGCAGGGCGTGCGGGAGAGGCTTCTGCTGCGGCCTGGGGTGGCTGAGAAGCCTGCAGAGCGTGCGGGAGAGGCTTCTGGTGCGGCCTGGGGTGGGTCGGAAGCCTGCAGAGCGTGCGGGAGAGGCTTCTGCTGCGGCCTGGGGTGGGTCGGAAGCCTGCAGAGCGTGCGGGGGAGGCTTCTGCTGCGGCCTGGGGTCTCTGGGTGGCCTCTAGAGAGGTGCAAAAGACCCTCTGGGTTGGGCTGGGGTGGCTCTTGGACCCCTGCCACACAGTGGAGAGCGGCCTCCGGCCCGCCACCTGTGTCCCTGTGTGCCTGAGTGCCTGTGTCCCTGTGTCCCTGTGTCCCTGAGTGCCTGAGTGCCTGAGTGCCTGTGTCCCTGTGTCCCTGTGTCCCTGTGTCCCTGTGTGCCTGAGTGCCTGTGTCCCTGTGTCCCTGTGTCCCTGTGTCCCTGAGTGCCTGAGTGCCTGAGTGCCTGTGTCCCTGTGTCCTTGTGTCCCTGTGTCCCTGTGTCCCTGTGTGCCTGAGTGCCTGTGTCCCTGTGTCCCTGTCTGTGTACCTGTGTGCGAGAGTGTCCGGCACGCCACCCAGCGGCGGCGGGCAAGCAGGTAGGCGGGTGGGCGGGCCGGCGAGGGCCAGTGTGAGTTTGGGGGGTGGGAGGGGAGGCGGCAGCTGGAAGCGTCAGAGGAGGGGGCGTGGCTCCGGCTGGCCCCGGGAGCAGGTTCCCGGGACCGGGACCGGCTGGACCCGGCGGGTGGTTGATCCCGGGGCGGGGGGCAGAGGCGGCGGGAAGCGGCAGCTGCGTGTGCGGCGGGGGGGTGGAGGGCGAACCGCGGCGGGAAGCGGATGCTTCAGAGCAGGTTACGGGGGCGGGGACGGACGACACCACCTGTCCCCGCCCCGGGACGGGCTGGACCCGGCGCCCTGGACCCGGCGCCGTGTACCCGCCGCCGCCCCCGCCGCCGCCCCCCTCCGCCACCCCGGGACCCCGACGTTTTTTGGCGCCCGCGCCTTTTTTTGCTCCCCGCCTGCCCGCGCTGCCCCGGGCCCTCCCCCGGGGCGGGGCGGGAGGGAGGGAGGGACGGACGGACGGGTAGCCGGGGATCTCCGAGCGCGCGCCACCAGACCGAGGCGGGTCCCGGCGGCGGCGGCGGCGGCGGCGGCGGCGGCGGCAGCAGCAAGCGACGGCGGGGGGGGCAGGCTAGGGAGAGAGGGGGAGCGGCATGCGGTAGGGCTGGGGGGTTTGTTTCGGGGGGGAGGGGTGGGGGGGGGGTGGCAGCGGTCAGCGAGAGCGGGGAGAGGGGGAGCGGCATGCGGTAGGGCTGGGGTGTTTTTGGGGTGGGGGCGTTGGGGGGATTAGCGGGCGGGCGGGCAGCCCAGCCAAGCGGCAAGCCGGGGGGGCGGGCGAGGGCGGCTTTAGGGCCGGAGGAGCGGAGCGCAACCTCCCCCGTGCAGGCTCCAGCGTGGAGAGCAGCAAGTTTTTGGGGACGGGGGACGACGGACGGGAGGGGCAGCGGCGAGAGGCTAGCTGCGGCAAGGGGCAGCGGCACGGCCGCCCTAACAGCGCCGCCTCGGTCGCAGGGGTTAGAGAGCAGCCGGGCAGCCCGCGTCGCGATCCCCCCTCCAGGGGACAATGTGGGAAGGGGAAGCCGCGGCGGCTTTGGCGGGGGGTGCCCAGCTGCTAGCGGCTTCGGGGGGCAGTTAGCGGCGGCGGGGCGGGGGGAGATGGGTCGCGGCAGCGGCAAGAGATAACGGCGGGCGGGGGGGCTCCGTGCAAAGCGGTAACGGGAGCCGGGGGGTGTGGGGAGCTGGGGGTGGCAGCAGCGGCAAGAGGCAACGTC
>NW_027144834.1:0-31830 GCF_026170545.1 Melanerpes formicivorus
GATCTAACTTCTGGAGGCAGTCAAAATGAGCCTTAGAATTCTTCCCTACCTTATTCCTGTGCTGAGATACAGGCTGCTCCAACCTGCTGTAAAATGCTTGATTTCGCGAGTGAGCGAAACTAATGAAAACATTGTTGGGGTAAAACCTAAAGGGAAAGACCTAGCACCAAATCCAATTTGCCATCTGATCTAACTTCTGGAGGCAGTCAAAATGAGCCTTAGAATTCTTCCCTACCTTATTCCTGTGCTGAGATACAGGCTGCTCCAACCTGCTGTAAAATGCTTGATTTCGAGAGTGAGCGAAACTAATGAAAACATTGTTGGGGTAAAACCTAAAGGGAAAGACCTAGCACCAAATCCAATTTGCCATCTGATCTAACTTCTGGAGGCAGTCAAAATGATCCTTAGAATTCTTCCCTACCTTATTCCTGTGCTGAGATACAGGCTGCTCCAACCTGCTGTAAAATGCTTGATTTCGAGAGTGAGCGAAACTAATGAAAACATTGTTGGGGTAAAACCTAAAGGGAAAGACCTAGCACCAAATCCAATTTGCCATCTGATCTAACTTCTGGAGGCAGTCAAAATGAGCCTTAGAATTCTTCCCTACCTTATTCCTGTGCTGAGATACAGGCTGCTCCAACCTGCTGTAAAATGCTTGATTTCGAGAGTGAGCGAAACTAATGAAAACATTGTTGGGGTAAAACCTAAAGGGAAAGACCTAGCACCAAATCCAATTTGCCATCTGATCTAACTTCTGGAGGCAGTCAAAATGAGCCTTTAGAATTCTTCCCTACCTTATTCCTGTGCTGAGATACAGGCTGCTCCAACCTGCTGTAAAATGCTTGATTTCGAGAGTGAGCGAAACTAATGAAAACATTGTTGGGGTAAAACCTAAAGGGAAAGACCTAGCACCAAATCCAATTTGCCATCTGATCTAACTTCTGGAGGCAGTCAAAATGAGCCTTAGAATTCTTCCCTACCTTATTCCTGTGCTGAGATACAGGCTGCTCCAACCTGCTGTAAAATGCTTGATTTCGAGAGTGAGCGAAACTAATGAAAACATTGTTGGGGGTAAAACCTAAAGGGAAAGACCTAGCACCAAATCCAATTTGCCATCTGATCTAACTTCTGGAGGCAGTCAAAATGAGCCTTAGAATTCTTCCCTACCTTATTCCTGTGCTGAGATACAGGCTGCTCCAACCTGCTGTAAAATGCTTGATTTCGAGAGTGAGCGAAACTAATGAAAACATTGTTGGGGTAAAACCTAAAGGGAAAGACCTAGCACCAAATCCAATTTGCCATCTGATCTAACTTCTGGAGGCAGTCAAAATGAGCCTTAGAATTCTTCCCTACCTTATTCCTGTGCTGAGATACAGGCTGCTCCAACCTGCTGTAAAATGCTTGATTTCGAGAGTGAGCGAAACTAATGAAAACATTGTTGGGGTAAAACCTAAAGGGAAAGACCTAGCACCAAATCCAATTTGCCATCTGATCTAACTTCTGGAGGCAGTCAAAATGATCCTTAGAATTCTTCCCTACCTTATTCCTGTGCTGAGATACAGGCTGCTCCAACCTGCTGTAAAATGCTTGATTTCGAGAGTGAGCGAAACTAATGAAAACATTGTTGGGGTAAAACCTAAAGGGAAAGACCTAGCACCAAATCCAATTTGCCATCTGATCTAACTTCTGGAGGCAGTCAAAATGAGCCTTAGAATTCTTCCCTACCTTATTCCTGTGCTGAGATACAGGCTGCTCCAACCTGCTGTAAAATGCTTGATTTCGAGAGTGAGCGAAACTAATGAAAACATTGTTGGGGTAAAACCTAAAGGGAAAGACCTAGCACCAAATCCAATTTGCCATCTGATCTAACTTCTGGAGGCAGTCAAAATGAGCCTTAGAATTCTTCCCTACCTTATTCCTGTGCTGAGATACAGGCTGCTCCAACCTGCTGTAAAATGCTTGATTTCGAGAGTGAGCGAAACTAATGAAAACATTGTTGGGGTAAAACCTAAAGGGAAAGACCTAGCACCAAATCCAATTTGCCATCTGATCTAACTTCTGGAGGCAGTCAAAATGAGCCTTAGAATTCTTCCCTACCTATTCCTGTGCTGAGATACAGGCTGCTCCAACCTGCTGTAAAATGCTTGATTTCGAGAGTGAGCGAAACTAATGAAAACATTGTTGGGGTAAAACCTAAAGGGAAAGACCTAGCACCAAATCCAATTTGCCATCTGATCTAACTTCTGGAGGCAGTCAAAATGAGCCTTAGAATTCTTCCCTACCTTATTCCTGTGCTGAGATACAGGCTGCTCCAACCTGCTGTAAAATGCTTGATTTCGAGAGTGAGCGAAACTAATGAAAACATTGTTGGGGTAAAACCTAAAGGGAAAGACCTAGCACCAAATCCAATTTGCCATCTGATCTAACTTCTGGAGGCAGTCAAAATGAGCCTTAGAATTCTTCCCTACCTTATTCCTGTGCTGAGATACAGGCTGCTCCAACCTGCTGTAAAATGCTTGATTTCGAGAGTGAGCGAAACTAATGAAAACATTGTTGGGGTAAAACCTAAAGGGAAAGACCTAGCACCAAATCCAATTTGCCATCTGATCTAACTTCTGGAGGCAGTCAAAATGAGCCTTAGAATTCTTCCCTACCTTATTCCTGTGCTGAGATACAGGCTGCTCCAACCTGCTGTAAAATGCTTGATTTCGAGAGTGAGCGAAACTAATGAAAACATTGTTGGGGTAAAACCTAAAGGGAAAGACCTAGCACCAAATCCAATTTGCCATCTGATCTAACTTCTGGAGGCAGTCAAAATGATCCTTAGAATTCTTCCCTACCTTATTCCTGTGCTGAGATACAGGCTGCTCCAACCTGCTGTAAAATGCTTGATTTCGAGAGTGAGCGAAACTAATGAAAACATTGTTGGGGTAAAACCTAAAGGGAAAGACCTAGCACCAAATCCAATTTGCCATCTGATCTAACTTCTGGAGGCAGTCAAAATGAGCCTTAGAATTCTTCCCTACCTTATTCCTGTGCTGAGATACAGGCTGCTCCAACCTGCTGTTAAAATGCTTGATTTCGAGAGTGAGCGAAACTAATGAAAACATTGTTGGGGTAAAACCTAAAGGGAAAGACCTAGCACCAAATCCAATTTGCCATCTGATCTAACTTCTGGAGGCAGTCAAAATGAGCCTTAGAATTCTTCCCTACCTTATTCCTGTGCTGAGATACAGGCTGCTCCAACCTGCTGTAAAATGCTTGATTTCGAGAGTGAGCGAAACTAATGAAAACATTGTTGGGGTAAAACCTAAAGGGAAAGACCTAGCACCAAATCCAATTTGCCATCTGATCTAACTTCTGGAGGCAGTCAAAATGAGCCTTAGAATTCTTCCCTACCTTATTCCTGTGCTGAGATACAGGCTGCTCCAACCTGCTGTAAAATGCTTGATTTCGAGAGTGAGCGAAACTAATGAAAACATTGTTGGGGTAAAACCTAAAGGGAAAGACCTAGCACCAAATCCAATTTGCCATCTGATCTAACTTCTGGAGGCAGTCAAAATGAGCCTTAGAATTCTTCCCTACCTTATTCCTGTGCTGAGATACAGGCTGCTCCAACCTGCTGTAAAATGCTTGATTTCGAGAGTGAGCGAAACTAATGAAAACATTGTTGGGGTAAAACCTAAAGGGAAAGACCTAGCACCAAATCCAATTTGCCATCTGATCTAACTTCTGGAGGCAGTCAAAATGAGCCTTAGAATTCTTCCCTACCTTATTCCTGTGCTGAGATACAGGCTGCTCCAACCTGCTGTAAAATGCTTGATTTCGAGAGTGAGCGAAACTAATGAAAACATTGTTGGGGTAAAACCTAAAGGGAAAGACCTAGCACCAAATCCAATTTGCCATCTGATCTAACTTCTGGAGGCAGTCAAAATGAGCCTTAGAATTCTTCCCTACCTTATTCCTGTGCTGAGATACAGGCTGCTCCAACCTGCTGTTAAAATGCTTGATTTCGAGAGTGAGCGAAACTAATGAAAACATTGTTGGGGTAAAACCTAAAGGGAAAGACCTAGCACCAAATCCAATTTGCCATCTGATCTAACTTCTGGAGGCAGTCAAAATGAGCCTTAGAATTCTTCCCTACCTTATTCCTGTGCTGAGATACAGGCTGCTCCAACCTGCTGTAAAATGCTTGATTTCGAGAGTGAGCGAAACTAATGAAAACATTGTTGGGGTAAAACCTAAAGGGAAAGACCTAGCACCAAATCCAATTTGCCATCTGATCTAACTTCTGGAGGCAGTCAAAATGAGCCTTAGAATTCTTCCCTACCTTATTCCTGTGCTGAGATACAGGCTGCTCCAACCTGCTGTAAAATGCTTGATTTCGAGAGTGAGCGAAACTAATGAAAACATTGTTGGGGTAAAACCTAAAGGGAAAGACCTAGCACCAAATCCAATTTGCCATCTGATCTAACTTCTGGAGGCAGTCAAAATGATCCTTAGAATTCTTCCCTACCTTATTCCTGTGCTGAGATACAGGCTGCTCCAACCTGCTGTAAAATGCTTGATTTCGAGAGGTGAGCGAAACTAATGAAAACATTGTTGGGGTAAAACCTAAAGGGAAAGACCTAGCACCAAATCCAATTTGCCATCTGATCTAACTTCTGGAGGCAGTCAAAATGATCCTTAGAATTCTTCCCTACCTTATTCCTGTGCTGAGATACAGGCTGCTCCAACCTGCTGTAAAATGCTTGATTTCGAGAGTGAGCGAAACTAATGAAAACATTGTTGGGGTAAAACCTAAAGGGAAAGACCTAGCACCAAATCCAATTTGCCATCTGATCTAACTTCTGGAGGCAGTCAAAATGATCCTTAGAATTCTTCCCTACCTTATTCCTGTGCTGAGATACAGGCTGCTCCAACCTGCTGTAAAATGCTTGATTTCGAGAGTGAGCGAAACTAATGAAAACATTGTTGGGGTAAAACCTAAAGGGAAAGACCTAGCACCAAATCCAATTTGCCATCTGATCTAACTTCTGGAGGCAGTCAAAATGAGCATTTGAATTCTTCCCTACCTTATTCCTGTGCTGAGATACAGGCTGCTCCAACCTGCTGTAAAATGCTTGATTTCGAGAGTGAGCGAAACTAATGAAAACATTGTTGGGGTAAAACCTAAAGGGAAAGACCTAGCACCAAATCCAATTTGCCATCTGATCTAACTTCTGGAGGCAGTCAAAATGATCCTTAGAATTCTTCCCTACCTTATTCCTGTGCTGAGATACAGGCTGCTCCAACCTGCTGTAAAATGCTTGATTTCGAGAGTGAGCGAAACTAATGAAAACATTGTTGGGGTAAAACCTAAAGGGAAAGACCTAGCACCAAATCCAATTTGCCATCTGATCTAACTTCTGGAGGCAGTCAAAATGAGCATTTGAATTCTTCCCTACCTTATTCCTGTGCTGAGATACAGGCTGCTCCAACCTGCTGTAAAATGCTTGATTTCGAGAGTGAGCGAAACTAATGAAAACATTGTTGGGGTAAAACCTAAAGGGAAAAGACCTAGCACCAAATCCAATTTGCCATCTGATCTAACTTCTGGAGGCAGTCAAAATGATCCTTAGAATTCTTCCCTACCTTATTCCTGTGCTGAGATACAGGCTGCTCCAACCTGCTGTAAAATGCTTGATTTCGAGAGTGAGCGAAACTAATGAAAACATTGTTGGGGTAAAAACCTAAAGGGAAAGACCTAGCACCAAATCCAATTTGCCATCTGATCTAACTTCTGGAGGCAGTCAAAATGAGCCTTAGAATTCTTCCCTACCTTATTCCTGTGCTGAGATACAGGCTGCTCCAACCTGCTGTAAAATGCTTGATTTCGAGAGTGAGCGAAACTAATGAAAACATTGTTGGGGTAAAACCTAAAGGGAAAGACCTAGCACCAAATCCAATTTGCCATCTGATCTAACTTCTGGAGGCAGTCAAAATGATCCTTAGAATTCTTCCCTACCTTATTCCTGTGCTGAGATACAGGCTGCTCCAACCTGCTGTAAAATGCTTGATTTCGAGAGTGAGCGAAACTAATGAAAACATTGTTGGGGTAAAACCTAAAGGGAAAGACCTAGCACCAAATCCAATTTGCCATCTGATCTAACTTCTGGAGGCAGTCAAAATGAGCATTTGAATTCTTCCCTACCTTATTCCTGTGCTGAGATACAGGCTGCTCCAACCTGCTGTAAAATGCTTGATTTCGAGAGTGAGCGAAACTAATGAAAACATTGTTGGGGTAAAACCTAAAGGGAAAGACCTAGCACCAAATCCAATTTGCCATCTGATCTAACTTCTGGAGGCAGTCAAAATGATCCTTAGAATTCTTCCCTACCTTATTCCTGTGCTGAGATACAGCTGCTCCAACCTGCTGTAAAATGCTTGATTTCGAGAGTGAGCGAAACTAATGAAAACATTGTTGGGGTAAAACCTAAAGGGAAAGACCTAGCACCAAATCCAATTTGCCATCTGCTCTAACTTCTGGAGGCAGTCAAAATGAGCCTTAGAATTCTTCCCTACCTTATTCCTGTGCTGAGATACAGGCTGCTCCAACCTGCTGTAAAATGCTTGATTTCGAGAGTGAGCGAAACTAATGAAAACATTGTTGGGGTAAAACCTAAGGGAAAGACCTAGCACCAAATCCAATTTGCCATCTGATCTAACTTCTGGAGGCAGTCAAAATGAGCCTTAGAATTCTTCCCTACCTTATTCCTGTGCTGAGATACAGGCTGCTCCAACCTGCTGTAAAATGCTTGATTTCGAGAGTGAGCGAAACTAATGAAAACATTGTTGGGGTAAAACCTAAAGGGAAAGACCTAGCACCAAATCCAATTTGCCATCTGATCTAACTTCTGGAGGCAGTCAAAATGATCCTTAGAATTCTTCCCTACCTTATTCCTGTGCTGAGATACAGGCTGCTCCAACCTGCTGTAAAATGCTTGATTTCGAGAGTGAGCGAAACTAATGAAAACATTGTTGGGGTAAAACCTAAAGGGAAAGACCTAGCACCAAATCCAATTTGCCATCTGATCTAACTTCTGGAGGCAGTCAAAATGAGCCTTAGAATTCTTCCCTACCTTATTCCTGTGCTGAGATACAGGCTGCTCCAACCTGCTGTAAAATGCTTGATTTCGAGAGTGAGCGAAACTAATGAAAACATTGTTGGGGTAAAACCTAAAGGGAAAGACCTAGCACCAAATCCAATTTGCCATCTGATCTAACTTCTGGAGGCAGTCAAAATGATCCTTAGAATTCTTCCCTACCTTATTCCTGTGCTGAGATACAGGCTGCTCCAACCTGCTGTAAAATGCTTGATTTCGAGAGTGAGCGAAACTAATGAAAACATTGTTGGGGTAAAACCTAAAGGGAAAGACCTAGCACCAAATCCAATTTGCCATCTGATCTAACTTCTGGAGGCAGTCAAAATGAGCATTTGAATTCTTCCCTACCTTATTCCTGTGCTGAGATACAGGCTGCTCCAACCTGCTGTAAAATGCTTGATTTCGAGAGTGAGCGAAACTAATGAAAACATTGTTGGGGTAAAACCTAAAGGGAAAGACCTAGCACCAAATCCAATTTGCCATCTGGTCTAACTTCTGGAGGCAGTCAAAATGAGCATTTGAATTCTTCCCTACCTTATTCCTGTGCTGAGATACAGGCTGCTCCAACCTGCTGTAAAATGCTTGATTTCGAGAGTGAGCGAAACTAATGAAAACATTGTTGGGGTAAAACCTAAAGGGAAAGACCTAGCACCAAATCCAATTTGCCATCTGATCTAACTTCTGGAGGCAGTCAAAATGAGCCTTAGAATTCTTCCCTACCTTATTCCTGTGCTGAGATACAGGCTGCTCCAACCTGCTGTAAAATGCTTGATTTCGAGAGTGAGCGAAACTAATGAAAACATTGTTGGGGTAAAACCTAAAGGGAAAGACCTAGCACCAAATCCAATTTGCCATCTGATCTAACTTCTGGAGGCAGTCAAAATGAGCCTTAGAATTCTTCCCTACCTTATTCCTGTGCTGAGATACAGGCTGCTCCAACCTGCTGTAAAATGCTTGATTTCGAGAGTGAGCGAAACTAATGAAAACATTGTTGGGGTAAAACCTAAAGGGAAAGACCTAGCACCAAATCCAATTTGCCATCTGATCTAACTTCTGGAGGCAGTCAAAATGAGCCTTAGAATTCTTCCCTACCTTATTCCTGTGCTGAGATACAGGCTGCTCCAACCTGCTGTAAAATGCTTGATTTCGAGAGTGAGCGAAACTAATGAAAACATTGTTGGGGTAAAACCTAAAGGGAAAGACCTAGCACCAAATCCAATTTGCCATCTGATCTAACTTCTGGAGGCAGTGAAAATGAGCCTTAGAATTCTTCCCTACCTTATTCCTGTGCTGAGATACAGGCTGCTCCAACCTGCTGTAAAATGCTTGATTTCGAGAGTGAGCGAAACTAATGAAAACATTGTTGGGGTAAAACCTAAAGGGAAAGACCTAGCACCAAATCCAATTTGCCATCTGATCTAACTTCTGGAGGCAGTCAAAATGATCCTTAGAATTCTTCCCTACCTTATTCCTGTGCTGAGATACAGGCTGCTCCAACCTGCTGTAAAATGCTTGATTTCGAGAGTGAGCGAAACTAATGAAAACATTGTTGGGGTAAAACCTAAAGGGAAAGACCTAGCACCAAATCCAATTTGCCATCTGATCTAACTTCTGGAGGCAGTCAAAATGAGCATTTGAATTCTTCCCTACCTTATTCCTGTGCTGAGATACAGGCTGCTCCAACCTGCTGTAAAATGCTTGATTTCGAGAGTGAGCGAAACTAATGAAAACATTGTTGGGGTAAAACCTAAAGGGAAAGACCTAGCACCAAATCCAATTTGCCATCTGATCTAACTTCTGGAGGCAGTCAAAATGATCCTTAGAATTCTTCCCTACCTTATTCCTGTGCTGAGATACAGGCTGCTCCAACCTGCTGTAAAATGCTTGATTTCGAGAGTGAGCGAAACTAATGAAAACATTGTTGGGGTAAAACCTAAAGGGAAAGACCTAGCACCAAATCCAATTTGCCATCTGATCTAACTTCTGGAGGCAGTCAAAATGAGCATTTGAATTCTTCCCTACCTTATTCCTGTGCTGAGATACAGGCTGCTCCAACCTGCTGTAAAATGCTTGATTTCGAGAGTGAGCGAAACTAATGAAAACATTGTTGGGGTAAAACCTAAAGGGAAAGACCTAGCACCAAATCCAATTTGCCATCTGATCTAACTTCTGGAGGCAGTCAAAATGAGCCTTAGAATTCTTCCCTACCTTATTCCTGTGCTGAGATACAGGCTGCTCCAACCTGCTGTAAAATGCTTGATTTCGAGAGTGAGCGAAACTAATGAAAACATTGTTGGGGTAAAACCTAAAGGGAAAGACCTAGCACCAAATCCAATTTGCCATCTGATCTAACTTCTGGAGGCAGTCAAAATGAGCATTTGAATTCTTCCCTACCTTATTCCCGTGCTGAGATACAGGCTGCTCCAACCTGCTGTAAAATGCTTGATTTCGAGAGTGAGCGAAACTAATGAAAACATTGTTGGGGTAAAACCTAAAGGGAAAGACCTAGCACCAAATCCAATTTGCCATCTGATCTAACTTCTGGAGGCAGTCAAAATGATCCTTAGAATTCTTCCCTACCTTATTCCTGTGCTGAGATACAGGCTGCTCCAACCTGCTGTAAAATGCTTGATTTCGAGAGTGAGCGAAACTAATGAAAACATTGTTGGGGTAAAACCTAAAGGGAAAGACCTAGCACCAAATCCAATTTGCCATCTGATCTAACTTCTGGAGGCAGTCAAAATGATCCTTAGAATTCTTCCCTCCCTTATTCCTGTGCTGAGATACAGGCTGCTCCAACCTGCTGTAAAATGCTTGATTTCGAGAGTGAGCGAAACTAATGAAAACATTGTTGGGGTAAAACCTAAAGGGAAAGACCTAGCACCAAATCCAATTTGCCATCTGATCTAACTTCTGGAGGCAGTCAAAATGAGCCTTAGAATTCTTCCCTACCTTATTCCTGTGCTGAGATACAGGCTGCTCCAACCTGCTGTAAAATGCTTGATTTCGAGAGTGAGCGAAACTAATGAAAACATTATTGGGGTAAAACCTAAAGGGAAAGACCTAGCACCAAATCCAATTTGCCATCTGATCTAACTTCTGGAGGCAGTCAAAATGAGCCTTAGAATTCTTCCCTACCTTATTCCTGTGCTGAGATACAGGCTGCTCCAACCTGCTGTAAAATGCTTGATTTCGAGAGTGAGCGAAACTAATGAAAACATTGTTGGGGTAAAACCTAAAGGGAAAGACCTAGCACCAAATCCAATTTGCCATCTGATCTAACTTCTGGAGGCAGTCAAAATGATCCTTAGAATTCTTCCCTACCTTATTCCTGTGCTGAGATACAGGCTGCTCCAACCTGCTGTAAAATGCTTGATTTCGAGAGTGAGCGAAACTAATGAAAACATTGTTGGGGTAAAACGTAAAGGGAAAGACCTAGCACCAAATCCAATTTGCCATCTGATCTAACTTCTGGAGGCAGTCAAAATGATCCTTAGAATTCTTCCCTACCTTATTCCTGTGCTGAGATACAGGCTGCTCCAACCTGCTGTAAAATGCTTGATTTCGAGAGTGAGCGAAACTAATGAAAACATTGTTGGGGTAAAACCTAAAGGGAAAGACCTAGCACCAAATCCAATTTGCCATCTGATCTAACTTCTGGAGGCAGTCAAAATGATCCTTAGAATTCTTCCCTACCTTATTCCTGTGCTGAGATACAGGCTGCTCCAACCTGCTGTAAAATGCTTGATTTCGAGAGTGAGCGAAACTAATGAAAACATTGTTGGGGTAAAACCTAAAGGGAAAGACCTAGCACCAAATCCAATTTGCCATCTGATCTAACTTCTGGAGGCAGTCAAAATGATCCTTAGAATTCTTCCCTACCTTATTCCTGTGCTGAGATACAGGCTGCTCCAACCTGCTGTAAAATGCTTGATTTCGAGAGTGAGCGAAACTAATGAAAACATTGTTGGGGTAAAACCTAAAGGGAAAGACCTAGCACCAAATCCAATTTGCCATCTGATCTAACTTCTGGAGGCAGTCAAAATGAGCCTTAGAATTCTTCCCTACCTTATTCCTGTGCTGAGATACAGGCTGCTCCAACCTGCTGTAAAATGCTTGATTTCGAGAGTGAGCGAAACTAATGAAAACATTGTTGGGGTAAAACCTAAAGGGAAAGACCTAGCACCAAATCCAATTTGCCATCTGATCTAACTTCTGGAGGCAGTCAAAATGAGCCTTAGAATTCTTCCCTACCTTATTCCTGTGCTGAGATACAGGCTGCTCCAACCTGCTGTAAAATGCTTGATTTCGAGAGTGAGCGAAACTAATGAAAACATTGTTGGGGTAAAACCTAAAGGGAAAGACCTAGCACCAAATCCAATTTGCCATCTGATCTAACTTCTGGAGGCAGTCAAAATGAGCCTTTGAATTCTTCCCTACCTTATTCCTGTGCTGAGATACAGGCTGCTCCAACCTGCTGTAAAATGCTTGATTTCGAGAGTGAGCGAAACTAATGAAAACATTGTTGGGGTAAAACCTAAAGGGAAAGACCTAGCACCAAATCCAATTTGCCATCTGATCTAACTTCTGGAGGCAGTCAAAATGAGCCTTAGAATTCTTCCCTACCTTATTCCTGTGCTGAGATACAGGCTGCTCCAACCTGCTGTAAAATGCTTGATTTCGAGAGTGAGCGAAACTAATGAAAACATTGTTGGGGTAAAACCTAAAGGGAAAGACCTAGCACCAAATCCAATTTGCCATCTGATCTAACTTCTGGAGGCAGTCAAAATGATCCTTAGAATTCTTCCCTACCTTATTCCTGTGCTGAGATACAGGCTGCTCCAACCTGCTGTAAAATGCTTGATTTCGAGAGTGAGCGAAACTAATGAAAACATTGTTGGGGTAAAACCTAAAGGGAAAGACCTAGCACCAAATCCAATTTGCCATCTGATCTAACTTCTGGAGGCAGTCAAAATGAGCATTTGAATTCTTCCCTACCTTATTCCTGTGCTGAGATACAGGCTGCTCCAACCTGCTGTAAAATGCTTGATTTCGAGAGTGAGCGAAACTAATGAAAACATTGTTGGGGTAAAACCTAAAGGGAAAGACCTAGCACCAAATCCAATTTGCCATCTGATCTAACTTCTGGAGGCAGTCAAAATGAGCCTTAGAATTCTTCCCTACCTTATTCCTGTGCTGAGATACAGGCTGCTCCAACCTGCTGTAAAATGCTTGATTTCGAGAGTGAGCGAAACTAATGAAAACATTGTTGGGGTAAAACCTAAAGGGAAAGACCTAGCACCAAATCCAATTTGCCATCTGATCTAACTTCTGGAGGCAGTCAAAATGAGCATTTGAATTCTTCCCTACCTTATTCCTGTGCTGAGATACAGGCTGCTCCAACCTGCTGTAAAATGCTTGATTTCGAGAGTGAGCGAAACTAATGAAAACATTGTTGGGGTAAAACCTAAAGGGAAAGACCTAGCACCAAATCCAATTTGCCATCTGATCTAACTTCTGGAGGCAGTCAAAATGAGCATTTGAATTCTTCCCTACCTTATTCCCGTGCTGAGATACAGGCTGCTCCAACCTGCTGTAAAATGCTTGATTTCGAGAGTGAGCGAAACTAATGAAAACATTGTTGGGGTAAAACCTAAAGGGAAAGACCTAGCACCAAATCCAATTTGCCATCTGATCTAACTTCTGGAGGCAGTCAAAATGATCCTTAGAATTCTTCCCTACCTTATTCCTGTGCTGAGATACAGGCTGCTCCAACCTGCTGTAAAATGCTTGATTTCGAGAGTGAGCGAAACTAATGAAAACATTGTTGGGGTAAAACCTAAAGGGAAAGACCTAGCACCAAATCCAATTTGCCATCTGATCTAACTTCTGGAGGCAGTCAAAATGAGCCTTAGAATTCTTCCCTACCTTATTCCTGTGCTGAGATACAGGCTGCTCCAACCTGCTGTAAAATGCTTGATTTCGAGAGTGAGCGAAACTAATGAAAACATTGTTGGGGTAAAACCTAAAGGGAAAGACCTAGCACCAAATCCAATTTGCCATCTGATCTAACTTCTGGAGGCAGTCAAAATGAGCCTTAGAATTCTTCCCTACCTTATTCCTGTGCTGAGATACAGGCTGCTCCAACCTGCTGTAAAATGCTTGATTTCGAGAGTGAGCGAAACTAATGAAAACATTATTGGGGTAAAACCTAAAGGGAAAGACCTAGCACCAAATCCAATTTGCCATCTGATCTAACTTCTGGAGGCAGTCAAAATGAGCCTTAGAATTCTTCCCTACCTTATTCCTGTGCTGAGATACAGGCTGCTCCAACCTGCTGTAAAATGCTTGATTTCGAGAGTGAGCGAAACTAATGAAAACATTGTTGGGGTAAAACCTAAAGGGAAAGACCTAGCACCAAATCCAATTTGCCATCTGATCTAACTTCTGGAGGCAGTCAAAATGATCCTTAGAATTCTTCCCTACCTTATTCCTGTGCTGAGATACAGGCTGCTCCAACCTGCTGTAAAATGCTTGATTTCGAGAGTGAGCGAAACTAATGAAAACATTGTTGGGGTAAAACCTAAAGGGAAAGACCTAGCACCAAATCCAATTTGCCATCTGATCTAACTTCTGGAGGCAGTCAAAATGAGCCTTAGAATTCTTCCCTACCTTATTCCTGCGCTGAGATACAGGCTGCTCCAACCTGCTGTAAAATGCTTGATTTCGAGAGTGAGCGAAACTAATGAAAACATTGTTGGGGTAAAACCTAAAGGGAAAGACCTAGCACCAAATCCAATTTGCCATCTGATCTAACTTCTGGAGGCAGTCAAAATGAGCCTTAGAATTCTTCCCTACCTTATTCCTGTGCTGAGATACAGGCTGCTCCAACCTGCTGTAAAATGCTTGATTTCGAGAGTGAGCGAAACTAATGAAAACATTGTTGGGGTAAAACCTAAAGGGAAAGACCTAGCACCAAATCCAATTTGCCATCTGATCTAACTTCTGGAGGCAGTCAAAATGAGCCTTAGAATTCTTCCCTACCTTATTCCTGTGCTGAGATACAGGCTGCTCCAACCTGCTGTAAAATGCTTGATTTCGAGAGTGAGCGAAACTAATGAAAACATTGTTGGGGTAAAACCTAAAGGGAAAGACCTAGCACCAAATCCAATTTGCCATCTGATCTAACTTCTGGAGGCAGTCAAAATGAGCCTTAGAATTCTTCCCTACCTTATTCCTGTGCTGAGATACAGGCTGCTCCAACCTGCTGTAAAATGCTTGATTTCGAGAGTGAGCGAAACTAATGAAAACATTGTTGGGGTAAAACCTAAAGGGAAAGACCTAGCACCAAATCCAATTTGCCATCTGATCTAACTTCTGGAGGCAGTCAAAATGAGCCTTAGAATTCTTCCCTACCTTATTCCTGTGCTGAGATACAGGCTGCTCCAACCTGCTGTAAAATGCTTGATTTCGAGAGTGAGCGAAACTAATGAAAACATTGTTGGGGTAAAACCTAAAGGGAAAGACCTAGCACCAAATCCAATTTGCCATCTGATCTAACTTCTGGAGGCAGTCAAAATGATCCTTAGAATTCTTCCCTACCTTATTCCTGTGCTGAGATACAGGCTGCTCCAACCTGCTGTAAAATGCTTGATTTCGAGAGTGAGCGAAACTAATGAAAACATTGTTGGGGTAAAACCTAAAGGGAAAGACCTAGCACCAAATCCAATTTGCCATCTGATCTAACTTCTGGAGGCAGTCAAAATGAGCATTTGAATTCTTCCCTACCTTATTCCTGTGCTGAGATACAGGCTGCTCCAACCTGCTGTAAAATGCTTGATTTCGAGAGTGAGCGAAACTAATGAAAACATTGTTGGGGTAAAACCTAAAGGGAAAGACCTAGCACCAAATCCAATTTGCCATCTGATCTAACTTCTGGAGGCAGTCAAAATGAGCCTTAGAATTCTTCCCTACCTTATTCCTGTGCTGAGATACAGGCTGCTCCAACCTGCTGTAAAATGCTTGATTTCGAGAGTGAGCGAAACTAATGAAAACATTGTTGGGGTAAAACCTAAAGGGAAAGACCTAGCACCAAATCCAATTTGCCATCTGATCTAACTTCTGGAGGCAGTCAAAATGAGCCTTAGAATTCTTCCCTACCTTATTCCTGTGCTGAGATACAGGCTGCTCCAACCTGCTGTAAAATGCTTGATTTCGAGAGTGAGCGAAACTAATGAAAACATTGTTGGGGTAAAACCTAAAGGGAAAGACCTAGCACCAAATCCAATTTGCCATCTGATCTAACTTCTGGAGGCAGTCAAAATGAGCCTTAGAATTCTTCCCTACCTTATTCCTGTGCTGAGATACAGGCTGCTCCAACCTGCTGTAAAAATGCTTGATTTCGAGAGTGAGCGAAACTAATGAAAACATTGTTGGGGTAAAACCTAAAGGGAAAGACCTAGCACCAAATCCAATTTGCCATCTGATCTAACTTCTGGAGGCAGTCAAAATGATCCTTAGAATTCTTCCCTACCTTATTCCTGTGCTGAGATACAGGCTGCTCCAACCTGCTGTAAAATGCTTGATTTCGAGAGTGAGCGAAACTAATGAAAACATTGTTGGGGTAAAACCTAAAGGGAAAGACCTAGCACCAAATCCAATTTGCCATCTGATCTAACTTCTGGAGGCAGTCAAAATGATCCTTAGAATTCTTCCCTACCTTATTCCTGTGCTGAGATACAGGCTGCTCCAACCTGCTGTAAAATGCTTGATTTCGAGAGTGAGCGAAACTAATGAAAACATTGTTGGGGTAAAACCTAAAGGGAAAGACCTAGCACCAAATCCAATTTGCCATCTGATCTAACTTCTGGAGGCAGTCAAAATGAGCCTTAGAATTCTTCCCTACCTTATTCCTGTGCTGAGATACAGGCTGCTCCAACCTGCTGTAAAATGCTTGATTTCGAGAGTGAGCGAAACTAATGAAAACATTGTTGGGGTAAAACCTAAAGGCAAAGACCTAGCACCAAATCCAATTTGCCATCTGATCTAACTTCTGGAGGCAGTCAAAATGAGCCTTAGAATTCTTCCCTACCTTATTCCTGTGCTGAGATACAGGCTGCTCCAACCTGCTGTAAAATGCTTGATTTCGAGAGTGAGCGAAACTAATGAAAACATTGTTGGGGTAAAACCTAAAGGGAAAGACCTAGCACCAAATCCAATTTGCCATCTGATCTAACTTCTGGAGGCAGTCAAAATGATCCTTAGAATTCTTCCCTACCTTATTCCTGTGCTGAGATACAGGCTGCTCCAACCTGCTGTAAAATGCTTGATTTCGAGAGTGAGCGAAACTAATGAAAACATTGTTGGGGTAAAACCTAAAGGGAAAGACCTAGCACCAAATCCAATTTGCCATCTGATCTAACTTCTGGAGGCAGTCAAAATGAGCCTTAGAATTCTTCCCTACCTTATTCCTGTGCTGAGATACAGGCTGCTCCAACCTGCTGTAAAATGCTTGATTTCGAGAGTGAGCGAAACTAATGAAAACATTGTTGGGGTAAAACCTAAAGGGAAAGACCTAGCACCAAATCCAATTTGCCATCTGATCTAACTTCTGGAGGCAGTCAAAATGAGCCTTAGAATTCTTCCCTACCTTATTCCTGTGCTGAGATACAGGCTGCTCCAACCTGCTGTAAAATGCTTGATTTCGAGAGTGAGCCGAAACTAATGAAAACATTGTTGGGGTAAAACCTAAAGGGAAAGACCTAGCACCAAATCCAATTTGCCATCTGATCTAACTTCTGGAGGCAGTCAAAATGAGCATTTGAATTCTTCCCTACCTTATTCCTGTGCTGAGATACAGGCTGCTCCCAACCTGCTGTAAAAATGCTTGATTTCGAGAGTGAGCGAAACTAATGAAAACATTGTTGGGGTAAAACCTAAAGGGAAAGACCTAGCACCAAATCCAATTTGCCATCTGATCTAACTTCTGGAGGCAGTCAAAATGATCCTTTGAATTCTTCCCTACCTTATTCCTGTGCTGAGATACAGGCTGCTCCAACCTGCTGTAAAATGCTTGATTTCGAGAGTGAGCGAAACTAATGAAAAACATTGTTGGGGTAAAACCTAAAGGGAAAGACCTAGCACCAAATCCAATTTGCCATCTGATCTAACTTCTGGAGGCAGTCAAAATGATCCTTAGAATTCTTCCCTACCTTATTCCTGTGCTGAGATACAGGCTGCTCCAACCTGCTGTAAAATGCTTGATTTCGAGAGTGAGCGAAACTAATGAAAACATTGTTGGGGTAAAACCTAAAGGGAAAGACCTAGCACCAAATCCAATTTGCCATCTGATCTAACTTCTGGAGGCAGTCAAAATGAGCCTTAGAATTCTTCCCTACCTTATTCCTGTGCTGAGATACAGGCTGCTCCAACCTGCTGTAAAATGCTTGATTTCGAGAGTGAGCGAAACTAATGAAAGCATTGTTGGGGTAAAACCTAAAGGGAAAGACCTAGCACCAAATCCAATTTGCCATCTGATCTAACTTCTGGAGGCAGTCAAAATGAGCCTTAGAATTCTTCCCTACCTTATTCCTGTGCTGAGATACAGGCTGCTCCAACCTGCTGTAAAATGCTTGATTTCGAGAGTGAGCGAAACTAATGAAAACATTGTTGGGGTAAAACCTAAAGGGAAAGACCTAGCACCAAATCCAATTTGCCATCTGATCTAACTTCTGGAGGCAGTCAAAATGAGCCTTAGAATTCTTCCCTACCTTATTCCTGTGCTGAGATACAGGCTGCTCCAACCTGCTGTAAAATGCTTGATTTCGAGAGTGAGCGAAACTAATGAAAACATTGTTGGGGTAAAACCTAAAGGGAAAGACCTAGCACCAAATCCAATTTGCCATCTGATCTAACTTCTGGAGGCAGTCAAAATGATCCTTTGAATTCTTCCCTACCTTATTCCTGTGCTGAAATACAGGCTGCTCCAACCTGCTGTAAAATGCTTGATTTCGAGAGTGAGCGAAACTAATGAAAACATTGTTGGGGTAAAACCTAAAGGGAAAGACCTAGCACCAAATCCAATTTGCCATCTGATCTAACTTCTGGAGGCAGTCAAAATGATCCTTAGAATTCTTCCCTACCTTATTCCTGTGCTGAGATACAGGCTGCTCCAACCTGCTGTAAAATGCTTGATTTCGAGAGTGAGCGAAACTAATGAAAACATTGTTGGGGTAAAACCTAAAGGGAAAGACCTAGCACCAAATCCAATTTGCCATCTGATCTATCTTCTGGAGGCAGTCAAAATGAGCATTTGAATTCTTCCCTACCTTATTCCTGTGCTGAGATACAGGCTGCTCCAACCTGCTGTAAAATGCTTGATTTCGAGAGTGAGCGAAACTAATGAAAACATTGTTGGGGTAAAACCTAAAGGGAAAGACCTAGCACCAAATCCAATTTGCCATCTGATCTAACTTCTGGAGGCAGTCAAAATGATCCTTAGAATTCTTCCCTACCTTATTCCTGTGCTGAGATACAGGCTGCTCCAACCTGCTGTAAAATGCTTGATTTCGAGAGTGAGCGAAACTAATGAAAACATTGTTGGGGTAAAACCTAAAGGGAAAGACCTAGCACCAAATCCAATTTGCCATCTGATCTAACTTCTGGAGGCAGTCAAAATGAGCCTTAGAATTCTTCCCTACCTTATTCCTGTGCTGAGATACAGGCCGCTCCAACCTGCTGTAAAATGCTTGATTTCGAGAGTGAGCGAAACTAATGAAAACATTGTTGGGGTAAAACCTAAAGGGAAAGACCTAGCACCAAATCCAATTTGCCATCTGATCTAACTTCTGGAGGCAGTCAAAATGAGCCTTAGAATTCTTCCCTACCTTATTCCTGTGCTGAGATACAGGCTGCTCCAACCTGCTGTAAAATGCTTGATTTCGAGAGTGAGCGAAACTAATGAAAACATTGTTGGGGTAAAACCTAAAGGGAAAGACCTAGCACCAAATCCAATTTGCCATCTGATCTAACTTCTGGAGGCAGTCAAAATGAGCCTTAGAATTCTTCCCTACCTTATTCCTGTGCTGAGATACAGGCTGCTCCAACCTGCTGTAAAATGCTTGATTTCGAGAGTGAGCGAAACTAATGAAAACATTGTTGGGGTAAAACCTAAAGGGAAAGACCTAGCACCAAATCCAATTTGCCATCTGATCTAACTTCTGGAGGCAGTCAAAATGAGCCTTAGAATTCTTCCCTACCTTATTCCTGTGCTGAGATACAGGCTGCTCCAACCTGCTGTAAAATGCTTGATTTCGAGAGTGAGCGAAACTAATGAAAACATTGTTGGGGTAAAACCTAAAGGGAAAGACCTAGCACCAAATCCAATTTGCCATCTGATCTAACTTCTGGAGGCAGTCAAAATGATCCTTAGAATTCTTCCCTACCTTATTCCTGTGCTGAGATACAGGCTGCTCCAACCTGCTGTAAAATGCTTGATTTCGAGAGTGAGCGAAACTAATGAAAACATTGTTGGGGTAAAACCTAAAGGGAAAGACCTAGCACCAAATCCAATTTGCCATCTGATCTAACTTCTGGAGGCAGTCAAAATGATCCTTAGAATTCTTCCCTACCTTATTCCTGTGCTGAGATACAGGCTGCTCCAACCTGCTGTAAAATGCTTGATTTCGAGAGTGAGCGAAACTAATGAAAACATTGTTGGGGTAAAACCTAAAGGGAAAGACCTAGCACCAAATCCAATTTGCCATCTGATCTAACTTCTGGAGGCAGTCAAAATGAGCCTTAGAATTCTTCCCTACCTTATTCCTGTGCTGAGATACAGGCTGCTCCAACCTGCTGTAAAATGCTTGATTTCGAGAGTGAGCGAAACTAATGAAAACATTGTTGGGGTAAAACCTAAAGGGAAAGACCTAGCACCAAATCCAATTTGCCATCTGATCTAACTTCTGGAGGCAGTCAAAATGATCCTTAGAATTCTTCCCTACCTTATTCCTGTGCTGAGATACAGGCTGCTCCAACCTGCTGTAAAATGCTTGATTTCGAGAGTGAGCGAAACTAATGAAAACATTGTTGGGGTAAAACCTAAAGGGAAAGACCTAGCACCAAATCCAATTTGCCATCTGATCTAACTTCTGGAGGCAGTCAAAATGAGCCTTAGAATTCTTCCCTACCTTATTCCTGTGCTGAGATACAGGCTGCTCCAACCTGCTGTAAAATGCTTGATTTCGAGAGTGAGCGAAACTAATGAAAACATTGTTGGGGTAAAACCTAAAGGGAAAGACCTAGCACCAAATCCAATTTGCCATCTGATCTAACTTCTGGAGGCAGTCAAAATGAGCCTTAGAATTCTTCCCTACCTTATTCCTGTGCTGAGATACAGGCTGCTCCAACCTGCTGTAAAATGCTTGATTTCGAGAGTGAGCGAAACTAATGAAAACATTGTTGGGGTAAAACCTAAAGGGAAAGACCTAGCACCAAATCCAATTTGCCATCTGATCTAACTTCTGGAGGCAGTCAAAATGATCCTTAGAATTCTTCCCTACCTTATTCCTGTGCTGAGATACAGGCTGCTCCAACCTGCTGTAAAATGCTTGATTTCGAGAGTGAGCGAAACTAATGAAAACATTGTTGGGGTAAAACCTAAAGGGAAAGACCTAGCACCAAATCCAATTTGCCATCTGATCTAACTTCTGGAGGCAGTCAAAATGAGCCTTAGAATTCTTCCCTACCTTATTCCTGTGCTGAGATACAGGCTGCTCCAACCTGCTGTAAAATGCTTGATTTCGAGAGTGAGCGAAACTAATGAAAACATTGTTGGGGTAAAACCTAAAGGGAAAGACCTAGCACCAAATCCAATTTGCCATCTGATCTAACTTCTGGAGGCAGTCAAAATGATCCTTAGAATTCTTCCCTACCTTATTCCTGTGCTGAGATACAGGCTGCTCCAACCTGCTGTAAAATGCTTGATTTCGAGAGTGAGCGAAACTAATGAAAACATTGTTGGGGTAAAACCTAAAGGGAAAGACCTAGCACCAAATCCAATTTGCCATCTGATCTAACTTCTGGAGGCAGTCAAAATGAGCATTTGAATTCTTCCCTACCTTATTCCTGTGCTGAGATACAGGCTGCTCCAACCTGCTGTAAAATGCTTGATTTCGAGAGTGAGCGAAACTAATGAAAACATTGTTGGGGTAAAACCTAAAGGGAAAGACCTAGCACCAAATCCAATTTGCCATCTGATCTAACTTCTGGAGGCAGTCAAAATGAGCCTTAGAATTCTTCCCTACCTTATTCCTGTGCTGAGATACAGGCTGCTCCAACCTGCTGTAAAATGCTTGATTTCGAGAGTGAGCGAAACTAATGAAAACATTGTTGGGGTAAAACCTAAAGGCAAAGACCTAGCACCAAATCCAATTTGCCATCTGATCTAACTTCTGGAGGCAGTCAAAATGAGCCTTAGAATTCTTCCCTACCTTATTCCTGTGCTGAGATACAGGCTGCTCCAACCTGCTGTAAAATGCTTGATTTCGAGAGGGAGCGAAACTAATGAAAACATTGTTGGGGTAAAACCTAAAGGGAAAGACCTAGCACCAAATCCAATTTGCCATCTGATCTAACTTCTGGAGGCAGTCAAAATGAGCATTTGAATTTTTCCCTACCTTATTCCTGTGCTGAGATACAGGCTGCTCCAACCTGCTGTAAAATGCTTGATTTCGAGAGTGAGCGAAACTAATGAAAACATTGTTGGGGTAAAACCTAAAGGGAAAGACCTAGCACCAAATCCAATTTGCCATCTGATCTAACTTCTGGAGGCAGTCAAAATGATCCTTAGAATTCTTCCCTACCTTATTCCTGTGCTGAGATACAGGCTGCTCCAACCTGCTGTAAAATGCTTGATTTCGAGAGTGAGCGAAACTAATGAAAACATTGTTGGGGTAAAACCTAAAGGGAAAGACCTAGCACCAAATCCAATTTGCCATCTGATCTAACTTCTGGAGGCAGTCAAAATGATCCTTAGAATTCTTCCCTACCTTATTCCTGTGCTGAGATACAGGCTGCTCCAACCTGCTGTAAAATGCTTGATTTCGAGAGTGAGCGAAACTAATGAAAACATTGTTGGGGTAAAACCTAAAGGGAAAGACCTAGCACCAAATCCAATTTGCCATCTGATCTAACTTCTGGAGGCAGTCAAAATGAGCCTTAGAATTCTTCCCTACCTTATTCCTGTGCTGAGATACAGGCTGCTCCAACCTGCTGTAAAATGCTTGATTTCGAGAGTGAGCGAAACTAATGAAAACATTGTTGGGGTAAAACCTAAAGGGAAAGACCTAGCACCAAATCCAATTTGCCATCTGATCTAACTTCTGGAGGCAGTCAAAATGATCCTTAGAATTCTTCCCTACCTTATTCCTGTGCTGAGATACAGGCTGCTCCAACCTGCTGTAAAATGCTTGATTTCGAGAGTGAGCGAAACTAATGAAAACATTGTTGGGGTAAAACCTAAAGGGAAAGACCTAGCACCAAATCCAATTTGCCATCTGATCTAACTTCTGGAGGCAGTCAAAATGATCCTTAGAATTCTTCCCTACCTTATTCCTGTGCTGAGATACAGGCTGCTCCAACCTGCTGTAAAATGCTTGATTTCGAGAGTGAGCGAAACTAATGAAAACATTGTTGGGGTAAAACCTAAAGGGAAAGACCTAGCACCAAATCCAATTTGCCATCTGATCTAACTTCTGGAGGCAGTCAAAATGAGCCTTAGAATTCTTCCCTACCTTATTCCTGTGCTGAGATACAGGCTGCTCCAACCTGCTGTAAAATGCTTGATTTCGAGAGTGAGCGAAACTAATGAAAACATTGTTGGGGTAAAACCTAAAGGGAAAGACCTAGCACCAAATTCAATTTGCCATCTGATCTAACTTCTGGAGGCAGTCAAAATGAGCCTTAGAATTCTTCCCTACCTTATTCCTGTGCTGAGATACAGGCTGCTCCAACCTGCTGTAAAATGCTTGATTTCGAGAGTGAGCGAAACTAATGAAAACATTGTTGGGGTAAAACCTAAAGGGAAAGACCTAGCACCAAATCCAATTTGCCATCTGATCTAACTTCTGGAGGCAGTCAAAATGAGCCTTAGAATTCTTCCCTACCTTATTCCTGTGCTGAGATACAGGCTGCTCCAACCTGCTGTAAAAATGCTTGATTTCGAGAGTGAGCGAAACTAATGAAAACATTGTTGGGGTAAAACCTAAAGGGAAAGACCTAGCACCAAATCCAATTTGCCATCTGATCTAACTTCTGGAGGCAGTCAAAATGATCCTTAGAATTCTTCCCTACCTTATTCCTGTGCTGAGATACAGGCTGCTCCAACCTGCTGTAAAATGCTTGATTTCGAGAGTGAGCGAAACTAATGAAAACATTGTTGGGGTAAAACCTAAAGGGAAAGACCTAGCACCAAATCCAATTTGCCATCTGATCTAACTTCTGGAGGCAGTCAAAATGATCCTTAGAATTCTTCCCTACCTTATTCCTGTGCTGAGATACAGGCTGCTCCAACCTGCTGTAAAATGCTTGATTTCGAGAGTGAGCGAAACTAATGAAAACATTGTTGGGGTAAAACCTAAAGGGAAAGACCTAGCACCAAATCCAATTTGCCATCTGATCTAACTTCTGGAGGCAGTCAAAATGAGCATTTGAATTCTTCCCTACCTTATTCCTGTGCTGAGATACAGGCTGCTCCAACCTGCTGTAAAATGCTTGATTTCGAGAGTGAGCGAAACTAATGAAAACATTGTTGGGGTAAAACCTAAAGGGAAAGACCTAGCACCAAATCCAATTTGCCATCTGATCTAACTTCTGGAGGCAGTCAAAATGAGCCTTAGAATTCTTCCCTACCTTATTCCTGTGCTGAGATACAGGCTGCTCCAACCTGCTGTAAAATGCTTGATTTCGAGAGTGAGCGAAACTAATGAAAACATTGTTGGGGTAAAACCTAAAGGGAAAGACCTAGCACCAAATCCAATTTGCCATCTGATCTAACTTCTGGAGGCAGTCAAAATGAGCCTTAGAATTCTTCCCTACCTTATTCCTGTGCTGAGATACAGGCTGCTCCAACCTGCTGTAAAATGCTTGATTTCGAGAGGGAGCGAAACTAATGAAAACATTGTTGGGGTAAAACCTAAAGGGAAAGACCTAGCACCAAATCCAATTTGCCATCTGATCTAACTTCTGGAGGCAGTCAAAATGAGCATTTGAATTTTTCCCTACCTTATTCCTGTGCTGAGATACAGGCTGCTCCAACCTGCTGTAAAATGCTTGATTTCGAGAGTGAGCGAAACTAATGAAAACATTGTTGGGGTAAAACCTAAAGGGAAAGACCTAGCACCAAATCCAATTTGCCATCTGATCTAACTTCTGGAGGCAGTCAAAATGATCCTTAGAATTCTTCCCTACCTTATTCCTGTGCTGAGATACAGGCTGCTCCAACCTGCTGTAAAATGCTTGATTTCGAGAGTGAGCGAAACTAATGAAAACATTGTTGGGGTAAAACCTAAAGGGAAAGACCTAGCACCAAATCCAATTTGCCATCTGATCTAACTTCTGGAGGCAGTCAAAATGATCCTTAGAATTCTTCCCTACCTTATTCCTGTGCTGAGATACAGGCTGCTCCAACCTGCTGTAAAATGCTTGATTTCGAGAGTGAGCGAAACTAATGAAAACATTGTTAGGGTAAAACCTAAAGGGAAAGACCTAGCACCAAATCCAATTTGCCATCTGATCTAACTTCTGGAGGCAGTCAAAATGAGCATTTGAATTCTTCCCTACCTTATTCCTGTGCTGAGATACAGGCTGCTCCAACCTGCTGTAAAATGCTTGATTTCGAGAGTGAGCGAAACTAATGAAAACATTGTTGGGGTAAAACCTAAAGGGAAAGACCTAGCACCAAATCCAATTTGCCATCTGATCTAACTTCTGGAGGCAGTCAAAATGATCCTTAGAATTCTTCCCTACCTTATTCCTGTGCTGAGATACAGGCTGCTCCAACCTGCTGTAAAATGCTTGATTTCGAGAGTGAGCGAAACTAATGAAAACATTGTTGGGGTAAAACCTAAAGGGAAAGACCTAGCACCAAATCCAATTTGCCATCTGATCTAACTTCTGGAGGCAGTCAAAATGAGCCTTAGAATTCTTCCCTACCTTATTCCTGTGCTGAGATACAGGCTGCTCCAACCTGCTGTAAAATGCTTGATTTCGAGAGTGAGCGAAACTAATGAAAACATTGTTGGGGTAAAACCTAAAGGGAAAGACCTAGCACCAAATCCAATTTGCCATCTGATCTAACTTCTGGAGGCAGTCAAAATGAGCCTTAGAATTCTTCCCTACCTTATTCCTGTGCTGAGATACAGGCTGCTCCAACCTGCTGTAAAATGCTTGATTTCGAGAGTGAGCAAAACTAATGAAAACATTGTTGGGGTAAAACCTAAAGGGAAAGACCTAGCACCAAATCCAATTTGCCATCTGATCTAACTTCTGGAGGCAGTCAAAATGAGCCTTAGAATTCTTCCCTACCTTATTCCTGTGCTGAGATACAGGCTGCTCCTACCTGCTGTAAAATGCTTGATTTCGAGAGTGAGCGAAACTAATGAAAACATTGTTGGGGTAAAACCTAAAGGGAAAGACCTAGCACCAAATCCAATTTGCCATCTGATCTAACTTCTGGAGGCAGTCAAAATGAGCATTTGAATTTTTCCCTACCTTATTCCTGTGCTGAGATACAGGCTGCTCCAACCTGCTGTAAAATGCTTGATTTCGAGAGTGAGCGAAACTAATGGAAAACATTGTTGGGGTAAAACCTAAAGGGAAAGACCTAGCACCAAATCCAATTTGCCATCTGATCTAACTTCTGGAGGCAGTCAAAATGAGCCTTAGAATTCTTCCCTACCTTATTCCTGTGCTGAGATACAGGCTGCTCCAACCTGCTGTAAAATGCTTTGATTTCGAGAGTGAGCGAAACTAATGAAAACATTGTTGGGGTAAAACCTAAAGGGAAAGACCTAGCACCAAATCCAATTTGCCATCTGATCTAACTTCTGGAGGCAGTCAAAATGATCCTTAGAATTCTTCCCTACCTTATTCCTGTGCTGAGATACAGGCTGCTCCAACCTGATGTAAAATGCTTGATTTCGAGAGTGAGCGAAACTAATGAAAACATTGTTGGGGTAAAACCTAAAGGGAAAGACCTAGCACCAAATCCAATTTGCCATCTGATCTAACTTCTGGAGGCAGTCAAAATGAGCCTTAGAATTCTTCCCTACCTTATTCCTGTGCTGAGATACAGGCTGCTCCAACCTGCTGTAAAATGCTTGATTTCGAGAGTGAGCGAAACTAATGAAAACATTGTTGGGGTAAAACCTAAAGGGAAAGACCTAGCACCAAATCCAATTTGCCATCTGATCTAACTTCTGGAGGCAGTCAAAATGAGCCTTAGAATTCTTCCCTACCTTATTCCTGTGCTGAGATACAGGCTGCTCCAACCTGCTGTAAAATGCTTGATTTCGAGAGTGAGCGAAACTAATGAAAACATTGTTGGGGTAAAACCTAAAGGGAAAGACCTAGCACCAAATCCAATTTGCCATCTGATCTAACTTCTGGAGGCAGTCAAAATGAGCCTTAGAATTCTTCCCTACCTTATTCCTGTGCTGAGATACAGGCTGCTCCAACCTGCTGTAAAATGCTTGATTTCGAGAGTGAGCGAAACTAATGAAAACATTGTTGGGGTAAAACCTAAAGGGAAAGACCTAGCACCAAATCCAATTTGCCATCTGATCTAACTTCTGGAGGCAGTCAAAATGAGCCTTAGAATTCTTCCCTACCTTATTCCTGTGCTGAGATACAGGCTGCTCCAACCTGCTGTAAAATGCTTGATTTCGAGAGTGAGCGAAACTAATGAAAACATTGTTGGGGTAAAACCTAAAGGGAAAGACCTAGCACCAAATCCAATTTGCCATCTGATCTAACTTCTGGAGGCAGTCAAAATGAGCCTTAGAATTCTTCCCTACCTTATTCCTGTGCTGAGATACAGGCTGCTCCAACCTGCTGTAAAATGCTTGATTTCGAGAGTGAGCGAAACTAATGAAAACATTGTTGGGGTAAAACCTAAAGGGAAAGACCTAGCACCAAATCCAATTTGCCATCTGATCTAACTTCTGGAGGCAGTCAAAATGAGCCTTAGAATTCTTCCCTACCTTATTCCTGTGCTGAGATACAGGCTGCTCCAACCTGCTGTAAAATGCTTGATTTCGAGAGGGAGCGAAACTAATGAAAACATTGTTGGGGTAAAACCTAAAGGGAAAGACCTAGCACCAAATCCAATTTGCCATCTGATCTAACTTCTGGAGGCAGTCAAAATGATCCTTAGAATTCTTCCCTACCTTATTCCTGTGCTGAGATACAGGCTGCTCCAACCTGCTGTAAAATGCTTGATTTCGAGAGTGAGCGAAACTAATGAAAACATTGTTGGGGTAAAACCTAAAGGGAAAGACCTAGCACCAAATCCAATTTGCCATCTGATCTAACGTTCTGGAGGCAGTCAAAATGAGCCTTAGAATTCTTCCCTACCTTATTCCTGTGCTGAGATACAGGCTGCTCCAACCTGCTGTAAAATGCTTGATTTCGAGAGTGAGCGAAACTAATGAAAACATTGTTGGGGTAAAACCTAAAGGGAAAGACCTAGCACCAAATCCAATTTGCCATCTGATCTAACTTCTGGAGGCAGTCAAAATGAGCCTTAGAATTCTTCCCTACCTTATTCCTGTGCTGAGATACAGGCTGCTCCAACCTGCTGTAAAATGCTTGATTTCGAGAGTGAGCGAAACTAATGAAAACATTGTTGGGGTAAAACCTAAAGGGAAAGACCTAGCACCAAATCCAATTTGCCATCTGATCTAACTTCTGGAGGCAGTCAAAATGAGCCTTAGAATTCTTCCCTACCTTATTCCTGTGCTGAGATACAGGCTGCTCCAACCTGCTGTAAAATGCTTGATTTCGAGAGTGAGCGAAACTAATGAAAACATTGTTGGGGTAAAACCTAAAGGGAAAGACCTAGCACCAAATCCAATTTGCCATCTGATCTAACTTCTGGAGGCAGTCAAAATGAGCCTTAGAATTCTTCCCTACCTTATTCCTGTGCTGAGATACAGGCTGCTCCAACCTGCTGTAAAATGCTTGATTTCGAGAGTGAGCGAAACTAATGAAAACATTGTTGGGGTAAAACCTAAAGGGAAAGACCTAGCACCAAATCCAATTTGCCATCTGATCTAACTTCTGGAGGCAGTCAAAATGAGCCTTAGAATTCTTCCCTACCTTATTCCTGTGCTGAGATACAGGCTGCTCCAACCTGCTGTAAAATGCTTGATTTCGAGAGTGAGCGAAACTAATGAAAACATTGTTGGGGTAAAACCTAAAGGGAAAGACCTAGCACCAAATCCAATTTGCCATCTGATCTAACTTCTGGAGGCAGTCAAAATGAGCCTTAGAATTCTTCCCTACCTTATTCCTGTGCTGAGATACAGGCTGCTCCAACCTGCTGTAAAATGCTTGATTTCGAGAGTGAGCGAAACTAATGAAAACATTGTTGGGGTAAAACCTAAAGGGAAAGACCTAGCACCAAATCCAATTTGCCATCTGATCTAACTTCTGGAGGCAGTCAAAATGAGCCTTAGAATTCTTCCCTACCTTATTCCTGTGCTGAGATACAGGCTGCTCCAACCTGCTGTAAAATGCTTGATTTCGAGAGTGAGCGAAACTAATGAAAACATTGTTGGGGTAAAACCTAAAGGGAAAGACCTAGCACCAAATCCAATTTGCCATCTGATCTAACTTCTGGAGGCAGTCAAAATGAGCCTTAGAATTCTTCCCTACCTTATTCCTGTGCTGAGATACAGGCTGCTCCAACCTGCTGTAAAATGCTTGATTTCGAGAGTGAGCGAAACTAATGAAAACATTGTTGGGGTAAAACCTAAAGGGAAAGACCTAGCACCAAATCCAATTTGCCATCTGATCTAACTTCTGGAGGCAGTCAAAATGAGCCTTAGAATTCTTCCCTACCTTATTCCTGTGCTGAGATACAGGCTGCTCCAACCTGCTGTAAAATGCTTGATTTCGAGAGTGAGCGAAACTAATGAAAACATTGTTGGGGTAAAACCTAAAGGGAAAGACCTAGCACCAAATCCAATTTGCCATCTGATCTAACTTCTGGAGGCAGTCAAAATGAGCCTTAGAATTCTTCCCTACCTTATTCCTGTGCTGAGATACAGGCTGCTCCAACCTGCTGTAAAATGCTTGATTTCGAGAGTGAGCGAAACTAATGAAAACATTGTTGGGGTAAAACCTAAAGGGAAAGACCTAGCACCAAATCCAATTTGCCATCTGATCTAACTTCTGGAGGCAGTCAAAATGAGCCTTAGAATTCTTCCCTACCTTATTCCTGTGCTGAGATACAGGCTGCTCCAACCTGCTGTAAAATGCTTGATTTCGAGAGTGAGCGAAACTAATGAAAACATTGTTGGGGTAAAACCTAAAGGGAAAGACCTAGCACCAAATCCAATTTGCCATCTGATCTAACTTCTGGAGGCAGTCAAAATGAGCCTTAGAATTCTTCCCTACCTTATTCCTGTGCTGAGATACAGGCTGCTCCAACCTGCTGTAAAATGCTTGATTTCGAGAGTGAGCGAAACTAATGAAAACATTGTTGGGGTAAAACCTAAAGGGAAAGACCTAGCACCAAATCCAATTTGCCATCTGATCTAACTTCTGGAGGCAGTCAAAATGAGCCTTAGAATTCTTCCCTACCTTATTCCTGTGCTGAGATACAGGCTGCTCCAACCTGCTGTAAAATGCTTGATTTCGAGAGTGAGCGAAACTAATGAAAACATTGTTGGGGTAAAACCTAAAGGGAAAGACCTAGCACCAAATCCAATTTGCCATCTGATCTAACTTCTGGAGGCAGTCAAAATGAGCCTTAGAATTCTTCCCTACCTTATTCCTGTGCTGAGATACAGGCTGCTCCAACCTGCTGTAAAATGCTTGATTTCGAGAGTGAGCGAAACTAATGAAAACATTGTTGGGGTAAAACCTAAAGGGAAAGACCTAGCACCAAATCCAATTTGCCATCTGATCTAACTTCTGGAGGCAGTCAAAATGAGCCTTAGAATTCTTCCCTACCTTATTCCTGTGCTGAGATACAGGCTGCTCCAACCTGCTGTAAAATGCTTGATTTCGAGAGTGAGCGAAACTAATGAAAACATTGTTGGGGTAAAACCTAAAGGGAAAGACCTAGCACCAAATCCAATTTGCCATCTGATCTAACTTCTGGAGGCAGTCAAAATGAGCCTTAGAATTCTTCCCTACCTTATTCCTGTGCTGAGATACAGGCTGCTCCAACCTGCTGTAAAATGCTTGATTTCGAGAGTGAGCGAAACTAATGAAAACATTGTTGGGGTAAAACCTAAAGGGAAAGACCTAGCACCAAATCCAATTTGCCATCTGATCTAACTTCTGGAGGCAGTCAAAATGAGCCTTAGAATTCTTCCCTACCTTATTCCTGTGCTGAGATACAGGCTGCTCCAACCTGCTGTAAAATGCTTGATTTCGAGAGTGAGCGAAACTAATGAAAACATTGTTGGGGTAAAACCTAAAGGGAAAGACCTAGCACCAAATCCAATTTGCCATCTGATCTAACTTCTGGAGGCAGTCAAAATGAGCCTTAGAATTCTTCCCTACCTTATTCCTGTGCTGAGATACAGGCTGCTCCAACCTGCTGTAAAATGCTTGATTTCGAGAGTGAGCGAAACTAATGAAAACATTGTTGGGGTAAAACCTAAAGGGAAAGACCTAGCACCAAATCCAATTTGCCATCTGATCTAACTTCTGGAGGCAGTCAAAATGAGCCTTAGAATTCTTCCCTACCTTATTCCTGTGCTGAGATACAGGCTGCTCCAACCTGCTGTAAAATGCTTGATTTCGAGAGTGAGCGAAACTAATGAAAACATTGTTGGGGTAAAACCTAAAGGGAAAGACCTAGCACCAAATCCAATTTGCCATCTGATCTAACTTCTGGAGGCAGTCAAAATGAGCCTTAGAATTCTTCCCTACCTTATTCCTGTGCTGAGATACAGGCTGCTCCAACCTGCTGTAAAATGCTTGATTTCGAGAGTGAGCGAAACTAATGAAAACATTGTTGGGGTAAAACCTAAAGGGAAAGACCTAGCACCAAATCCAATTTGCCATCTGATCTAACTTCTGGAGGCAGTCAAAATGAGCCTTAGAATTCTTCCCTACCTTATTCCTGTGCTGAGATACAGGCTGCTCCAACCTGCTGTAAAATGCTTGATTTCGAGAGTGAGCGAAACTAATGAAAACATTGTTGGGGTAAAACCTAAAGGGAAAGACCTAGCACCAAATCCAATTTGCCATCTGATCTAACTTCTGGAGGCAGTCAAAATGAGCCTTAGAATTCTTCCCTACCTTATTCCTGTGCTGAGATACAGGCTGCTCCAACCTGCTGTAAAATGCTTGATTTCGAGAGTGAGCGAAACTAATGAAAACATTGTTGGGGTAAAACCTAAAGGGAAAGACCTAGCACCAAATCCAATTTGCCATCTGATCTAACTTC
>NW_027144835.1:0-31823 GCF_026170545.1 Melanerpes formicivorus
GCAAATTGGATTTGGTGCTAGGTCTTTCCCTTTAGGTTTTACCCCAACAATGTTTTCATTAGTTTCGCTCACTCTCGAAATCAAGCATTTTACAGCAGGTTGGAGCAGCCTGTATCTCAGCACAGGAATAAGGTAGGGAAGAATTCTAAGGCTCATTTTGACTGACTCCAGAAGTTAGATCAGATGGCAAATTGGATTTGGTGCTAGGTCTTTCCCTTTAGGTTTTACCCCAACAATGTTTTCATTAGTTTCGCTCACTCTCGAAATCAAGCATTTTACAGCAGGTTGGAGCAGCCTGTATCTCAGCACAGGAATAAGGTAGGGAAGAATTCTAAGGCTCATTTTGACTGCCTCCAGAAGTTAGATCAGATGGCAAATTGGATTTGGTGCTAGGTCTTTCCCTTTAGGTTTTACCCCAACAATGTTTTCATTAGTTTCGCTCACTCTCGAAATCAAGCATTTTACAGCAGGTTGGAGCAGCCTGTATCTCAGCACAGGAATAAGGTAGGGAAGAATTCTAAGGATCATTTTGACTGCCTCCAGAAGTTAGATCAGATGGCAAATTGGATTTGGTGCTAGGTCTTTCCCTTTAGGTTTTACCCCAACAATGTTTTCATTAGTTTCGCTCACTCTCGAAATCAAGCATTTTACAGCAGGTTGGAGCAGCCTGTATCTCAGCACAGGAATAAGGTAGGGAAGAATTCAAATGCTCATTTTGACTGCCTCCAGAAGTTAGATCAGATGGCAAATTGGATTTGGTGCTAGGTCTTTCCCTTTAGGTTTTACCCCAACAATGTTTTCATTAGTTTCGCTCACTCTCGAAATCAAGCATTTTACAGCAGGTTGGAGCAGCCTGTATCTCAGCACAGGAATAAGGTAGGGAAGAATTCTAAGGCTCATTTTGACTGCCTCCAGAAGTTAGATCAGATGGCAAATTGGATTTGGTGCTAGGTCTTTCCCTTTAGGTTTTACCCCAACAATGTTTTCATTAGTTTTGCTCACTCTCGAAATCAAGCATTTTACAGCAGGTTGGAGCAGCCTGTATCTCAGCACAGGAATAAGGTAGGGAAGAATTCTAAGGCTCATTTTGACTGCCTCCAGAAGTTAGATCAGATGGCAAATTGGATTTGGTGCTAGGTCTTTCCCTTTAGGTTTTACCCCAACAATGTTTTCATTAGTTTCGCTCTCTCTCGAAATCAAGCATTTTACAGCAGGTTGGAGCAGCCTGTATCTCAGCACAGGAATAAGGTAGGGAAGAATTCTAAGGATCATTTTGACTGCCTCCAGAAGTTAGATCAGATGGCAAATTGGATTTGGTGCTAGGTCTTTCCCTTTAGGTTTTACCCCAACAATGTTTTCATTAGTTTCGCTCACTCTCGAAATCAAGCATTTTACAGCAGGTTGGAGCAGCCTGTATCTCAGCACAGGAATAAGGTAGGGAAGAATTCTAAGGATCATTTTGACTGCCTCCAGAAGTTAGATCAGATGGCAAATTGGATTTGGTGCTAGGTCTTTCCCTTTAGGTTTTACCCCAACAATGTTTTCATTAGTTTCGCTCACTCTCGAAATCAAGCATTTTACAGCAGGTTGGAGCAGCCTGTATCTCAGCACAGGAATAAGGTAGGGAAGAATTCTAAGGATCATTTTGACTGCCTCCAGAAGTTAGATCAGATGGCAAATTGGATTTGGTGCTAGGTCTTTCCCTTTAGGTTTTACCCCAACAATGTTTTCATTAGTTTCGCTCACTCTCGAAATCAAGCATTTTACAGCAGGTTGGAGCAGCCTGTATCTCAGCACAGGAATAAGGTAGGGAAGAATTCTAAGGCTCATTTTGACTGCCTCCAGAAGTTAGATCAGATGGCAAATTGGATTTGGTGCTAGGTCTTTCCCTTTAGGTTTTACCCCAACAATGTTTTCATTAGTTTCGCTCACTCTCGAAATCAAGCATTTTACAGCAGGTTGGAGCAGCCTGTATCTCAGCACAGGAATAAGGTAGGGAAGAATTCGAAGGATCATTTTGACTGCCTCCAGAAGTTAGATCAGATGGCAAATTGGATTTGGTGCTAGGTCTTTCCCTTTAGGTTTTACCCCAACAATGTTTTCATTAGTTTCGCTCACTCTCGAAATCAAGCATTTTACAGCAGGTTGGAGCAGCCTGTATCTCAGCACAGGAATAAGGTAGGGAAGAATTCAAATGCTCATTTTGACTGCCTCCAGAAGTTAGATCAGATGGCAAATTGGATTTGGTGCTAGGTCTTTCCCTTTAGGTTTTACCCCAACAATGTTTTCATTAGTTTCGCTCACTCTCGAAATCAAGCATTTTACAGCAGGTTGGAGCAGCCTGTATCTCAGCACAGGAATAAGGTAGGGAAGAATTCTAAGGCTCATTTTGACTGCCTCCAGAAGTTAGATCAGATGGCAAATTGGATTTGGTGCTAGGTCTTTCCCTTTAGGTTTTACCCCAACAATGTTTTCATTAGTTTTGCTCACTCTCGAAATCAAGCATTTTACAGCAGGTTGGAGCAGCCTGTATCTCAGCACAGGAATAAGGTAGGGAAGAATTCTAAGGCTCATTTTGACTGCCTCCAGAAGTTAGATCAGATGGCAAATTGGATTTGGTGCTAGGTCTTTCCCTTTAGGTTTTACCCCAACAATGTTTTCATTAGTTTCGCTCTCTCTCGAAATCAAGCATTTTACAGCAGGTTGGAGCAGCCTGTATCTCAGCACAGGAATAAGGTAGGGAAGAATTCTAAGGATCATTTTGACTGCCTCCAGAAGTTAGATCAGATGGCAAATTGGATTTGGTGCTAGGTCTTTCCCTTTAGGTTTTACCCCAACAATGTTTTCATTAGTTTCGCTCACTCTCGAAATCAAGCATTTTACAGCAGGTTGGAGCAGCCTGTATCTCAGCACAGGAATAAGGTAGGGAAGAATTCTAAGGATCATTTTGACTGCCTCCAGAAGTTAGATCAGATGGCAAATTGGATTTGGTGCTAGGTCTTTCCCTTTAGGTTTTACCCCAACAATGTTTTCATTAGTTTCGCTCACTCTCGAAATCAAGCATTTTACAGCAGGTTGGAGCAGCCTGTATCTCAGCACAGGAATAAGGTAGGGAAGAATTCTAAGGCTCATTTTGACTGCCTCCAGAAGTTAGATCAGATGGCAAATTGGATTTGGTGCTAGGTCTTTCCCTTTAGGTTTTACCCCAACAATGTTTTCATTAGTTTCGCTCACTCTCGAAATCAAGCATTTTACAGCAGGCTGGAGCAGCCTGTATCTCAGCACAGGAATAAGGTAGGGAAGAATTCTAAGGCTCATTTTGACTGCCTCCAGAAGTTAGATCAGATGGCAAATTGGATTTGGTGCTAGGTCTTTCCCTTTAGGTTTTACCCCAACAATGTTTTCATTAGTTTCGCTCACTCTCGAAATCAAGCATTTTACAGCAGGTTGGAGCAGCCTGTATCTCAGCACAGGAATAAGGTAGGGAAGAATTCTAAGGCTCATTTTGACTGCCTCCAGAAGTTAGATCAGATGGCAAATTGGATTTGGTGCTAGGTCTTTCCCTTTAGGTTTTACCCCAACAATGTTTTCATTAGTTTCGCTCACTCTCGAAATCAAGCATTTTACAGCAGGTTGGAGCAGCCTGTATCTCAGCACAGGAATAAGGTAGGGAAGAATTCTAAGGATCATTTTGACTGCCTCCAGAAGTTAGATCAGATGGCAAATTGGATTTGGTGCTAGGTCTTTCCCTTTAGGTTTTACCCCAACAATGTTTTCATTAGTTTCGCTCACTCTCGAAATCAAGCATTTTACAGCAGGTTGGAGCAGCCTGTATCTCAGCACAGGAATAAGGTAGGGAAGAATTCTAAGGCTCATTTTGACTGCCTCCAGAAGTTAGATCAGATGGCAAATTGGATTTGGTGCTAGGTCTTTCCCTTTAGGTTTTACCCCAACAATGTTTTCATTAGTTTCGCTCACTCTCGAAATCAAGCATTTTACAGCAGGTTGGAGCAGCCTGTATCTCAGCACAGGAATAAGGTAGGGAAGAATTCTAAGGATCATTTTGACTGCCTCCAGAAGTTAGATCAGATGGCAAATTGGATTTGGTGCTAGGTCTTTCCCTTTAGGTTTTTACCCCAACAATGTTTTCATTAGTTTCGCTCTCTCTCTCGAAATCAAGCATTTTACAGCAGGTTGGAGCAGCCTGTATCTCAGCACAGGAATAAGGTAGGGAAGAATTCTAAGGCTCATTTTGACTGCCTCCAGAAGTTAGATCAGATGGCAAATTGGATTTGGTGCTAGGTCTTTCCCTTTAGGTTTTACCCCAACAATGTTTTCATTAGTTTCGCTCACTCTCGAAATCAAGCATTTTACAGCAGGTTGGAGCAGCCTGTATCTCAGCACAGGAATAAGGTAGGGAAGAATTCTAAGGATCATTTTGACTGCCTCCAGAAGTTAGATCAGATGGCAAATTGGATTTGGTGCTAGGTCTTTCCCTTTAGGTTTTACCCCAACAATGTTTTCATTAGTTTCGCTCACTCTCGAAATCAAGCATTTTTACAGCAGGTTGGAGCAGCCTGTATCTCAGCACAGGAATAAGGTAGGGAAGAATTCAAATGCTCATTTTGACTGCCTCCAGAAGTTAGATCAGATGGCAAATTGGATTTGGTGCTAGGTCTTTCCCTTTAGGTTTTACCCCCAACAATGTTTTCATTAGTTTCGCTCACTCTCGAAATCAAGCATTTTACAGCAGGTTGGAGCAGCCTGTATCTCAGCACAGGAATAAGGTAGGGAAGAATTCTAAGGCTCATTTTGACTGCCTCCAGAAGTTAGATCAGATGGCAAATTGGATTTGGTGCTAGGTCTTTCCCTTTAGGTTTTACCCCAACAATGTTTTCATTAGTTTCGCTCACTCTCGAAATCAAGCATTTTACAGCAGGTTGGAGCAGCCTGTATCTCAGCACAGGAATAAGGTAGGGAAGAATTCTAAGGCTCATTTTGACTGCCTCCAGAAGTTAGATCAGATGGCAAATTGGATTTGGTGCTAGGTCTTTCCCTTTAGGTTTTACCCCAACAATGTTTTCATTAGTTTCGCTCACTCTCGAAATCAAGCATTTTACAGCAGGTTGGAGCAGCCTGTATCTCAGCACAGGAATAAGGTAGGGAAGAATTCTAAGGATCATTTTGACTGCCTCCAGAAGTTAGATCAGATGGCAAATTGGATTTGGTGCTAGGTCTTTCCCTTTAGGTTTTACCCCAACAATGTTTTCATTAGTTTCGCTCACTCTCGAAATCAAGCATTTTACAGCAGGTTGGAGCAGCCTGTATCTCAGCACAGGAATAAGGTAGGGAAGAATTCTAAGGCTCATTTTGACTGCCTCCAGAAGTTAGATCAGATGGCAAATTGGATTTGGTGCTAGGTCTTTCCCTTTAGGTTTTACCCCAACAATGTTTTCATTAGTTTCGCTCACTCTCGAAATCAAGCATTTTACAGCAGGTTGGAGCAGCCTGTATCTCAGCACAGGAATAAGGTAGGGAAGAATTCTAAGGATCATTTTGACTGCCTCCAGAAGTTAGATCAGATGGCAAATTGGATTTGGTGCTAGGTCTTTCCCTTTAGGTTTTTACCCCAACAATGTTTTCATTAGTTTCGCTCACTCTCGAAATCAAGCATTTTACAGCAGGTTGGAGCAGCCTGTATCTCAGCACAGGAATAAGGTAGGGAAGAATTCTAAGGCTCATTTTGACTGCCTCCAGAAGTTAGATCAGATGGCAAATTGGATTTGGTGCTAGGTCTTTCCCTTTAGGTTTTACCCCAACAATGTTTTCATTAGTTTCGCTCACTCTCGAAATCAAGCATTTTACAGCAGGCTGGAGCAGCCTGTATCTCAGCACAGGAATAAGGTAGGGAAGAATTCTAAGGCTCATTTTGACTGCCTCCAGAAGTTAGATCAGATGGCAAATTGGATTTGGTGCTAGGTCTTTCCCTTTAGGTTTTACCCCAACAATGTTTTCATTAGTTTCGCTCACTCTCGAAATCAAGCATTTTACAGCAGGTTGGAGCAGCCTGTATCTCAGCACAGGAATAAGGTAGGGAAGAATTCTAAGGATCATTTTGACTGCCTCCAGAAGTTAGATCAGATGGCAAATTGGATTTGGTGCTAGGTCTTTCCCTTTAGGTTTTACCCCAACAATGTTTTCATTAGTTTCGCTCACTCTCGAAATCAAGCATTTTACAGCAGGTTGGAGCAGCCTGTATCTCAGCACAGGAATAAGGTAGGGAAGAATTCTAAGGCTCATTTTGACTGCCTCCAGAAGTTAGATCAGATGGCAAATTGGATTTGGTGCTAGGTCTTTCCCTTTAGGTTTTACCCCAACAATGTTTTCATTAGTTTCGCTCACTCTCGAAATCAAGCATTTTACAGCAGGTTGGAGCAGCCTGTATCTCAGCACAGGAATAAGGTAGGGAAGAATTCTAAGGATCATTTTGACTGCCTCCAGAAGTTAGATCAGATGGCAAATTGGATTTGGTGCTAGGTCTTTCCCTTTAGGTTTTACCCCAACAATGTTTTCATTAGTTTCGCTCACTCTCGAAATCAAGCATTTTACAGCAGGTTGGAGCAGCCTGTATCTCAGCACAGGAATAAGGTAGGGAAGAATTCTAAGGCTCATTTTGACTGCCTCCAGAAGTTAGATCAGATGGCAAATTGGATTTGGTGCTAGGTCTTTCCCTTTAGGTTTTACCCCAACAATGTTTTCATTAGTTTCGCTCACTCTCGAAATCAAGCATTTTACAGCAGGCTGGAGCAGCCTGTATCTCAGCACAGGAATAAGGTAGGGAAGAATTCTAAGGCTCATTTTGACTGCCTCCAGAAGTTAGATCAGATGGCAAATTGGATTTGGTGCTAGGTCTTTCCCTTTAGGTTTTACCCCAACAATGTTTTCATTAGTTTCGCTCACTCTCGAAATCAAGCATTTTACAGCAGGTTGGAGCAGCCTGTATCTCAGCACAGGAATAAGGTAGGGAAGAATTCTAAGGATCATTTTGACTGCCTCCAGAAGTTAGATCAGATGGCAAATTGGATTTGGTGCTAGGTCTTTCCCTTTAGGTTTTACCCCAACAATGTTTTCATTAGTTTCGCTCACTCTCGAAATCAAGCATTTTACAGCAGGTTGGAGCAGCCTGTATCTCAGCACAGGAATAAGGTAGGGAAGAATTCTAAGGATCATTTTGACTGCCTCCAGAAGTTAGATCAGATGGCAAATTGGATTTGGTGCTAGGTCTTTCCCTTTAGGTTTTACCCCAACAATGTTTTCATTAGTTTCGCTCACTCTCGAAATCAAGCATTTTACAGCAGGTTGGAGCAGCCTGTATCTCAGCACAGGAATAAGGTAGGGAAGAATTCTAAGGCTCATTTTGACTGCCTCCAGAAGTTAGATCAGATGGCAAATTGGATTTGGTGCTAGGTCTTTCCCTTTAGGTTTTACCCCAACAATGTTTTCATTAGTTTCGCTCACTCTCGAAATCAAGCATTTTACAGCAGGTTGGAGCAGCCTGTATCTCAGCACAGGAATAAGGTAGGGAAGAATTCTAAGGCTCATTTTGACTGCCTCCAGAAGTTAGATCAGATGGCAAATTGGATTTGGTGCTAGGTCTTTCCCTTTAGGTTTTACCCCAACAATGTTTTCATTAGTTTCGCTCACTCTCGAAATCAAGCATTTTACAGCAGGTTGGAGCAGCCTGTATCTCAGCACAGGAATAAGGTAGGGAAGAATTCTAAGGCTCATTTTGACTGCCTCCAGAAGTTAGATCAGATGGCAAATTGGATTTGGTGCTAGGTCTTTCCCTTTAGGTTTTACCCCAACAATGTTTTCATTAGTTTCGCTCACTCTCGAAATCAAGCATTTTACAGCAGGTTGGAGCAGCCTGTATCTCAGCACAGGAATAAGGTAGGGAAGAATTCTAAGGCTCATTTTGACTGCCTCCAGAAGTTAGATCAGATGGCAAATTGGATTTGGTGCTAGGTCTTTCCCTTTAGGTTTTACCCCAACAATGTTTTCATTAGTTTCGCTCACTCTCGAAATCAAGCATTTTACAGCAGGTTGGAGCAGCCTGTATCTCAGCACAGGAATAAGGTAGGGAAGAATTCTAAGGCTCATTTTGACTGCCTCCAGAAGTTAGATCAGATGGCAAATTGGATTTGGTGCTAGGTCTTTCCCTTTAGGTTTTACCCCAACAATGTTTTCATTAGTTTCGCTCACTCTCGAAATCAAGCATTTTACAGCAGGTTGGAGCAGCCTGTATCTCAGCACAGGAATAAGGTAGGGAAGAATTCTAAGGATCATTTTGACTGCCTCCAGAAGTTAGATCAGATGGCAAATTGGATTTGGTGCTAGGTCTTTCCCTTTAGGTTTTACCCCAACAATGTTTTCATTAGTTTCGCTCACTCTCGAAATCAAGCATTTTACAGCAGGTTGGAGCAGCCTGTATCTCAGCACAGGAATAAGGTAGGGAAGAATTCTAAGGCTCATTTTGACTGCCTCCAGAAGTTAGATCAGATGGCAAATTGGATTTGGTGCTAGGTCTTTCCCTTTAGGTTTTACCCCAACAATGTTTTAATTAGTTTCGCTCTCTCTCGAAATCAAGCATTTTACAGCAGGTTGGAGCAGCCTGTATCTCAGCACAGGAATAAGGTAGGGAAGAATTCTAAGGCTCATTTTGACTGCCTCCAGAAGTTAGATCAGATGGCAAATTGGATTTGGTGCTAGGTCTTTCCCTTTAGGTTTTACCCCAACAATGTTTTCATTAGTTTCGCTCACTCTCGAAATCAAGCATTTTACAGCAGGTTGGAGCAGCCTGTATCTCAGCACAGGAATAAGGTAGTTAAGAATTCTAAGGCTCATTTTGACTGCCTCCAGAAGTTAGATCAGATGGCAAATTGGATTTGGTGCTAGGTCTTTCCCTTTAGGTTTTACCCCAACAATGTTTTCATTAGTTTCGCTCACTCTCGAAATCAAGCATTTTACAGCAGGTTGGAGCAGCCTGTATCTCAGCACAGGAATAAGGTAGGGAAGAATTCTAAGGATCATTTTGACTGCCTCCAGAAGTTAGATCAGATGGCAAATTGGATTTGGTGCTAGGTCTTTCCCTTTAGGTTTTACCCCAACAATGTTTTCATTAGTTTCGCTCACTCTCGAAATCAAGCATTTTACAGCAGGTTGGAGCAGCCTGTATCTCAGCACAGGAATAAGGTAGGGAAGAATTCTAAGGATCATTTTGACTGCCTCCAGAAGTTAGATCAGATGGCAAATTGGATTTGGTGCTAGGTCTTTCCCTTTAGGTTTTACCCCAACAATGTTTTCATTAGTTTCGCTCACTCTCGAAATCAAGCATTTTACAGCAGGTTGGAGCAGCCTGTATCTCAGCACAGGAATAAGGTAGGGAAGAATTCTAAGGATCATTTTGACTGCCTCCAGAAGTTAGATCAGATGGCAAATTGGATTTGGTGCTAGGTCTTTCCCTTTAGGTTTTACCCCAACAATGTTTTCATTAGTTTCGCTCACTCTCGAAATCAAGCATTTTACAGCAGGTTGGAGCAGCCTGTATCTCAGCACAGGAATAAGGTAGGGAAGAATTCTAAGGCTCATTTTGACTGCCTCCAGAAGTTAGATCAGATGGCAAATTGGATTTGGTGCTAGGTCTTTCCCTTTAGGTTTTACCCCAACAATGTTTTCATTAGTTTCGCTCACTCTCGAAATCAAGCATTTTACAGCAGGTTGGAGCAGCCTGTATCTCAGCACAGGAATAAGGTAGGGAAGAATTCTAAGGCTCATTTTGACTGCCTCCAGAAGTTAGATCAGATGGCAAATTGGATTTGGTGCTAGGTCTTTCCCTTTAGGTTTTACCCCAACAATGTTTTCATTAGTTTCGCTCACTCTCGAAATCAAGCATTTTACAGCAGGTTGGAGCAGCCTGTATCTCAGCACAGGAATAAGGTAGGGAAGAATTCTAAGGATCATTTTGACTGCCTCCAGAAGTTAGATCAGATGGCAAATTGGATTTGGTGCTAGGTCTTTCCCTTTAGGTTTTACCCCAACAATGTTTTCATTAGTTTCGCTCACTCTCGAAATCAAGCATTTTACAGCAGGTTGGAGCAGCCTGTATCTCAGCACAGGAATAAGGTAGGGAAGAATTCTAAGGCTCATTTTGACTGCCTCCAGAAGTTAGATCAGATGGCAAATTGGATTTGGTGCTAGGTCTTTCCCTTTAGGTTTTACCCCAACAATGTTTTCATTAGTTTCGCTCACTCTCGAAATCAAGCATTTTACAGCAGGTTGGAGCAGCCTGTATCTCAGCACAGGAATAAGGTAGGGAAGAATTCTAAGGCTCATTTTGACTGCCTCCAGAAGTTAGATCAGATGGCAAATTGGATTTGGTGCTAGGTCTTTCCCTTTAGGTTTTACCCCAACAATGTTTTCATTAGTTTCGCTCACTCTCGAAATCAAGCATTTTACAGCAGGTTGGAGCAGCCTGTATCTCAGCACAGGAATAAGGTAGGGAAGAATTCTAAGGCTCATTTTGACTGCCTCCAGAAGTTAGATCAGATGGCAAATTGGATTTGGTGCTAGGTCTTTCCCTTTAGGTTTTACCCCAACAATGTTTTAATTAGTTTCGCTCTCTCTCGAAATCAAGCATTTTACAGCAGGTTGGAGCAGCCTGTATCTCAGCACAGGAATAAGGTAGGGAAGAATTCTAAGGCTCATTTTGACTGCCTCCAGAAGTTAGATCAGATGGCAAATTGGATTTGGTGCTAGGTCTTTCCCTTTAGGTTTTACCCCAACAATGTTTTCATTAGTTTCGCTCACTCTCGAAATCAAGCATTTTACAGCAGGTTGGAGCAGCCTGTATCTCAGCACAGGAATAAGGTAGGGAAGAATTCTAAGGCTCATTTTGACTGCCTCCAGAAGTTAGATCAGATGGCAAATTGGATTTGGTGCTAGGTCTTTCCCTTTAGGTTTTACCCCAACAATGTTTTCATTAGTTTCGCTCACTCTCGAAATCAAGCATTTTACAGCAGGTTGGAGCAGCCTGTATCTCAGCACAGGAATAAGGTAGGGAAGAATTCTAAGGATCATTTTGACTGCCTCCAGAAGTTAGATCAGATGGCAAATTGGATTTGGTGCTAGGTCTTTCCCTTTAGGTTTTACCCCAACAATGTTTTCATTAGTTTCGCTCACTCTCGAAATCAAGCATTTTACAGCAGGTTGGAGCAGCCTGTATCTCAGCACAGGAATAAGGTAGGGAAGAATTCTAAGGATCATTTTGACTGCCTCCAGAAGTTAGATCAGATGGCAAATTGGATTTGGTGCTAGGTCTTTCCCTTTAGGTTTTACCCCAACAATGTTTTCATTAGTTTCGCTCACTCTCGAAATCAAGCATTTTACAGCAGGTTGGAGCAGCCTGTATCTCAGCACAGGAATAAGGTAGGGAAGAATTCTAAGGCTCATTTTGACTGCCTCCAGAAGTTAGATCAGATGGCAAATTGGATTTGGTGCTAGGTCTTTCCCTTTAGGTTTTACCCCAACAATGTTTTCATTAGTTTCGCTCACTCTCGAAATCAAGCATTTTACAGCAGGCTGGAGCAGCCTGTATCTCAGCACAGGAATAAGGTAGGGAAGAATTCTAAGGCTCATTTTGACTGCCTCCAGAAGTTAGATCAGATGGCAAATTGGATTTGGTGCTAGGTCTTTCCCTTTAGGTTTTACCCCAACAATGTTTTCATTAGTTTCGCTCACTCTCGAAATCAAGCATTTTACAGCAGGTTGGAGCAGCCTGTATCTCAGCACAGGAATAAGGTAGGGAAGAATTCTAAGGATCATTTTGACTGCCTCCAGAAGTTAGATCAGATGGCAAATTGGATTTGGTGCTAGGTCTTTCCCTTTAGGTTTTACCCCAACAATGTTTTCATTAGTTTCGCTCACTCTCGAAATCAAGCATTTTACAGCAGGTTGGAGCAGCCTGTATCTCAGCACAGGAATAAGGTAGGGAAGAATTCTAAGGCTCATTTTGACTGCCTCCAGAAGTTAGATCAGATGGCAAATTGGATTTGGTGCTAGGTCTTTCCCTTTAGGTTTTACCCCAACAATGTTTTCATTAGTTTCGCTCACTCTCGAAATCAAGCATTTTACAGCAGGCTGGAGCAGCCTGTATCTCAGCACAGGAATAAGGTAGGGAAGAATTCTAAGGCTCATTTTGACTGCCTCCAGAAGTTAGATCAGATGGCAAATTGGATTTGGTGCTAGGTCTTTCCCTTTAGGTTTTACCCCAACAATGTTTTCATTAGTTTCGCTCACTCTCGAAATCAAGCATTTTACAGCAGGTTGGAGCAGCCTGTATCTCAGCACAGGAATAAGGTAGGGAAGAATTCTAAGGATCATTTTGACTGCCTCCAGAAGTTAGATCAGATGGCAAATTGGATTTGGTGCTAGGTCTTTCCCTTTAGGTTTTACCCCAACAATGTTTTCATTAGTTTCGCTCACTCTCGAAATCAAGCATTTTACAGCAGGTTGGAGCAGCCTGTATCTCAGCACAGGAATAAGGTAGGGAAGAATTCGAAGGCTCATTTTGACTGCCTCCAGAAGTTAGATCAGATGGCAAATTGGATTTGGTGCTAGGTCTTTCCCTTTAGGTTTTACCCCAACAATGTTTTCATTAGTTTCGCTCACTCTCGAAATCAAGCATTTTACAGCAGGTTGGAGCAGCCTGTATCTCAGCACAGGAATAAGGTAGGGAAGAATTCTAAGGCTCATTTTGACTGCCTCCAGAAGTTAGATCAGATGGCAAATTGGATTTGGTGCTAGGTCTTTCCCTTTAGGTTTTACCCCAACAATGTTTTCATTAGTTTCGCTCACTCTCGAAATCAAGCATTTTACAGCAGGTTGGAGCAGCCTGTATCTCAGCACAGGAATAAGGTAGGGAAGAATTCTAAGGCTCATTTTGACTGCCTCCAGAAGTTAGATCAGATGGCAAATTGGATTTGGTGCTAGGTCTTTCCCTTTAGGTTTTACCCCAACAATGTTTTCATTAGTTTCGCTCACTCTCGAAATCAAGCATTTTACAGCAGGTTGGAGCAGCCTGTATCTCAGCACAGGAATAAGGTAGGGAAGAATTCTAAGGCTCATTTTGACTGCCTCCAGAAGTTAGATCAGATGGCAAATTGGATTTGGTGCTAGGTCTTTCCCTTTAGGTTTTACCCCAACAATGTTTTCATTAGTTTCGCTCACTCTCGAAATCAAGCATTTTACAGCAGGTTGGAGCAGCCTGTATCTCAGCACAGGAATAAGGTAGGGAAGAATTCTAAGGCTCATTTTGACTGCCTCCAGAAGTTAGATCAGATGGCAAATTGGATTTGGTGCTAGGTCTTTCCCTTTAGGTTTTACCCCAACAATGTTTTCATTAGTTTCGCTCACTCTCGAAATCAAGCATTTTACAGCAGGTTGGAGCAGCCTGTATCTCAGCACAGGAATAAGGTAGGGAAGAATTCTAAGGCTCATTTTGACTGCCTCCAGAAGTTAGATCAGATGGCAAATTGGATTTGGTGCTAGGTCTTTCCCTTTAGGTTTTACCCCAACAATGTTTTCATTAGTTTCGCTCACTCTCGAAATCAAGCATTTTACAGCAGGTTGGAGCAGCCTGTATCTCAGCACAGGAATAAGGTAGGGAAGAATTCTAAGGCTCATTTTGACTGCCTCCAGAAGTTAGATCAGATGGCAAATTGGATTTGGTGCTAGGTCTTTCCCTTTAGGTTTTACCCCAACAATGTTTTCATTAGTTTTGCTCACTCTCGAAATCAAGCATTTTACAGCAGGTTGGAGCAGCCTGTATCTCAGCACAGGAATAAGGTAGGGAAGAATTCTAAGGATCATTTTGACTGCCTCCAGAAGTTAGATCAGATGGCAAATTGGATTTGGTGCTAGGTCTTTCCCTTTAGGTTTTACCCCAACAATGTTTTCATTAGTTTCGCTCACTCTCGAAATCAAGCATTTTACAGCAGGTTGGAGCAGCCTGTATCTCAGCACAGGAATAAGGTAGGGAAGAATTCAAATGCTCATTTTGACTGCCTCCAGAAGTTAGATCAGATGGCAAATTGGATTTGGTGCTAGGTCTTTCCCTTTAGGTTTTACCCCAACAATGTTTTCATTAGTTTCGCTCACTCTCGAAATCAAGCATTTTACAGCAGGTTGGAGCAGCCTGTATCTCAGCACAGGAATAAGGTAGGGAAGAATTCAAATGCTCATTTTGACTGCCTCCAGAAGTTAGATCAGATGGCAAATTGGATTTGGTGCTAGGTCTTTCCCTTTAGGTTTTACCCCAACAATGTTTTCATTAGTTTCGCTCACTCTCGAAATCAAGCATTTTACAGCAGGTTGGAGCAGCCTGTATCTCAGCACAGGAATAAGGTAGGGAAGAATTCTAAGGCTCATTTTGACTGCCTCCAGAAGTTAGATCAGATGGCAAATTGGATTTGGTGCTAGGTCTTTCCCTTTAGGTTTTACCCCAACAATGTTTTCATTAGTTTCGCTCACTCTCGAAATCAAGCATTTTACAGCAGGTTGGAGCAGCCTGTATCTCAGCACAGGAATAAGGTAGGGAAGAATTCTAAGGCTCATTTTGACTGCCTCCAGAAGTTAGATCAGATGGCAAATTGGATTTGGTGCTAGGTCTTTCCCTTTAGGTTTTACCCCAACAATGTTTTCATTAGTTTCGCTCACTCTCGAAATCAAGCATTTTACAGCAGGTTGGAGCAGCCTGTATCTCAGCACAGGAATAAGGTAGGGAAGAATTCTAAGGATCATTTTGACTGCCTCCAGAAGTTAGATCAGATGGCAAATTGGATTTGGTGCTAGGTCTTTCCCTTTAGGTTTTACCCCAACAATGTTTTCATTAGTTTCGCTCACTCTCGAAATCAAGCATTTTACAGCAGGTTGGAGCAGCCTGTATCTCAGCACAGGAATAAGGTAGGGAAGAATTCTAAGGCTCATTTTGACTGCCTCCAGAAGTTAGATCAGATGGCAAATTGGATTTGGTGCTAGGTCTTTCCCTTTAGGTTTTACCCCAACAATGTTTTCATTAGTTTCGCTCACTCTCGAAATCAAGCATTTTACAGCAGGTTGGAGCAGCCTGTATCTCAGCACAGGAATAAGGTAGGGAAGAATTCTAAGGATCATTTTGACTGCCTCCAGAAGTTAGATCAGATGGCAAATTGGATTTGGTGCTAGGTCTTTCCCTTTAGGTTTTACCCCAACAATGTTTTCATTAGTTTCGCTCACTCTCGAAATCAAGCATTTTACAGCAGGTTGGAGCAGCCTGTATCTCAGCACAGGAATAAGGTAGGGAAGAATTCTAAGGATCATTTTGACTGCCTCCAGAAGTTAGATCAGATGGCAAATTGGATTTGGTGCTAGGTCTTTCCCTTTAGGTTTTACCCCAACAATGTTTTCATTAGTTTCGCTCACTCTCGAAATCAAGCATTTTACAGCAGGTTGGAGCAGCCTGTATCTCAGCACAGGAATAAGGTAGGGAAGAATTCAAATGCTCATTTTGACTGCCTCCAGAAGTTAGATCAGATGGCAATTTGGATTTGGTGCTAGGTCTTTCCCTTTAGGTTTTACCCCAACAATGTTTTCATTAGTTTCGCTCACTCTCGAAATCAAGCATTTTACAGCAGGTTGGAGCAGCCTGTATCTCAGCACAGGAATAAGGTAGGGAAGAATTCTAAGGCTCATTTTGACTGCCTCCAGAAGTTAGATCAGATGGCAAATTGGATTTGGTGCTAGGTCTTTCCCTTTAGGTTTTACCCCAACAATGTTTTCATTAGTTTCGCTCACTCTCGAAATCAAGCATTTTACAGCAGGTTGGAGCAGCCTGTATCTCAGCACAGGAATAAGGTAGGGAAGAATTCTAAGGCTCATTTTGACTGCCTCCAGAAGTTAGATCAGATGGCAAATTGGATTTGGTGCTAGGTCTTTCCCTTTAGGTTTTACCCCAACAATGTTTTCATTAGTTTCGCTCACTCTCGAAATCAAGCATTTTACAGCAGGTTGGAGCAGCCTGTATCTCAGCACAGGAATAAGGTAGGGAAGAATTCAAATGCTCATTTTGACTGCCTCCAGAAGTTAGATCAGATGGCAAATTGGATTTGGTGCTAGGTCTTTCCCTTTAGGTTTTACCCCAACAATGTTTTCATTAGTTTCGCTCACTCTCGAAATCAAGCATTTTACAGCAGGTTGGAGCAGCCTGTATCTCAGCACAGGAATAAGGTAGGGAAGAATTCTAAGGCTCATTTTGACTGCCTCCAGAAGTTAGATCAGATGGCAAATTGGATTTGGTGCTAGGTCTTTCCCTTTAGGTTTTACCCCAACAATGTTTTCATTAGTTTCGCTCACTCTCGAAATCAAGCATTTTACAGCAGGTTGGAGCAGCCTGTATCTCAGCACAGGAATAAGGTAGGGAAGAATTCTAAGGCTCATTTTGACTGCCTCCAGAAGTTAGATCAGATGGCAAATTGGATTTGGTGCTAGGTCTTTCCCTTTAGGTTTTACCCCAACAATGTTTTCATTAGTTTCGCTCACTCTCGAAATCAAGCATTTTACAGCAGGTTGGAGCAGCCTGTATCTCAGCACAGGAATAAGGTAGGGAAGAATTCTAAGGCTCATTTTGACTGCCTCCAGAAGTTAGATCAGATGGCAAATTGTATTTGGTGCTAGGTCTTTCCCTTTAGGTTTTACCCCAACAATGTTTTCATTAGTTTCGCTCACTCTCGAAATCAAGCATTTTACAGCAGGTTGGAGCAGCCTGTATCTCAGCACAGGAATAAGGTAGGGAAGAATTCTAAGGCTCATTTTGACTGCCTCCAGAAGTTAGATCAGATGGCAAATTGGATTTGGTGCTAGGTCTTTCCCTTTAGGTTTTACCCCAACAATGTTTTCATTAGTTTCGCTCACTCTCGAAATCAAGCATTTTACAGCAGGTTGGAGCAGCCTGTATCTCAGCACAGGAATAAGGTAGGGAAGAATTCTAAGGCTCATTTTGACTGCCTCCAGAAGTTAGATCAGATGGCAAATTGGATTTGGTGCTAGGTCTTTCCCTTTAGGTTTTACCCCAACAATGTTTTCATTAGTTTCGCTCACTCTCGAAAATCAAGCATTTTACAGCAGGTTGGAGCAGCCTGTATCTCAGCACAGGAATAAGGTAGGGAAGAATTCTAAGGCTCATTTTGACTGCCTCCAGAAGTTAGATCAGATGGCAAATTGGATTTGGTGCTAGGTCTTTCCCTTTAGGTTTTACCCCAACAATGTTTTCATTAGTTTCGCTCACTCTCGAAATCAAGCATTTTACAGCAGGTTGGAGCAGCCTGTATCTCAGCACAGGAATAAGGTAGGGAAGAATTCTAAGGATCATTTTGACTGCCTCCAGAAGTTAGATCAGATGGCAAATTGGATTTGGTGCTAGGTCTTTCCCTTTAGGTTTTACCCCAACAATGTTTTCATTAGTTTCGCTCACTCTCGAAATCAAGCATTTTACAGCAGGTTGGAGCAGCCTGTATCTCAGCACAGGAATAAGGTAGGGAAGAATTCTAAGGCTCATTTTGACTGCCTCCAGAAGTTAGATCAGATGGCAAATTGGATTTGGTGCTAGGTCTTTCCCTTTAGGTTTTACCCCAACAATGTTTTCATTAGTTTCGCTCACTCTCGAAATCAAGCATTTTACAGCAGGTTGGAGCAGCCTGTATCTCAGCACAGGAATAAGGTAGGGAAGAATTCTAAGGATCATTTTGACTGCCTCCAGAAGTTAGATCAGATGGCAAATTGGATTTGGTGCTAGGTCTTTCCCTTTAGGTTTTACCCCAACAATGTTTTCATTAGTTTCGCTCACTCTCGAAATCAAGCATTTTACAGCAGGTTGGAGCAGCCTGTATCTCAGCACAGGAATAAGGTAGGGAAGAATTCTAAGGCTCATTTTGACTGCCTCCAGAAGTTAGATCAGATGGCAAATTGGATTTGGTGCTAGGTCTTTCCCTTTAGGTTTTACCCCAACAATGTTTTCATTAGTTTCGCTCACTCTCGAAATCAAGCATTTTACAGCAGGTTGGAGCAGCCTGTATCTCAGCACAGGAATAAGGTAGGGAAGAATTCTAAGGCTCATTTTGACTGCCTCCAGAAGTTAGATCAGATGGCAAATTGGATTTGGTGCTAGGTCTTTCCCTTTAGGTTTTACCCCAACAATGTTTTCATTAGTTTCGCTCACTCTCGAAATCAAGCATTTTACAGCAGGTTGGAGCAGCCTGTATCTCAGCACAGGAATAAGGTAGGGAAGAATTCTAAGGCTCATTTTGACTGCCTCCAGAAGTTAGATCAGATGGCAAATTGGATTTGGTGCTAGGTCTTTCCCTTTAGGTTTTACCCCAACAATGTTTTCATTAGTTTCGCTCACTCTCGAAATCAAGCATTTTACAGCAGGTTGGAGCAGCCTGTATCTCAGCACAGGAATAAGGTAGGGAAGAATTCTAAGGCTCATTTTGACTGCCTCCAGAAGTTAGATCAGATGGCAAATTGGATTTGGTGCTAGGTCTTTCCCTTTAGGTTTTACCCCAACAATGTTTTCATTAGTTTCGCTCACTCTCGAAATCAAGCATTTTACAGCAGGTTGGAGCAGCCTGTATCTCAGCACAGGAATAAGGTAGGGAAGAATTCTAAGGCTCATTTTGACTGCCTCCAGAAGTTAGATCAGATGGCAAATTGGATTTGGTGCTAGGTCTTTCCCTTTAGGTTTTACCCCAACAATGTTTTCATTAGTTTCGCTCACTCTCGAAATCAAGCATTTTACAGCAGGTTGGAGCAGCCTGTATCTCAGCACAGGAATAAGGTAGGGAAGAATTCTAAGGCTCATTTTGACTGCCTCCAGAAGTTAGATCAGATGGCAAATTGGATTTGGTGCTAGGTCTTTCCCTTTAGGTTTTACCCCAACAATGTTTTCATTAGTTTCGCTCACTCTCGAAATCAAGCATTTTACAGCAGGTTGGAGCAGCCTGTATCTCAGCACAGGAATAAGGTAGGGAAGAATTCAAATGCTCATTTTGACTGCCTCCAGAAGTTAGATCAGATGGCAAATTGGATTTGGTGCTAGGTCTTTCCCTTTAGGTTTTACCCCAACAATGTTTTCATTAGTTTCGCTCACTCTCGAAATCAAGCATTTTACAGCAGGTTGGAGCAGCCTGTATCTCAGCACAGGAATAAGGTAGGGAAGAATTCTAAGGCTCATTTTGACTGCCTCCAGAAGTTAGATCAGATGGCAAATTGGATTTGGTGCTAGGTCTTTCCCTTTAGGTTTTACCCAACAATGTTTTCATTAGTTTCGCTCACTCTCGAAATCAAGCATTTTACAGCAGGTTGGAGCAGCCTGTATCTCAGCACAGGAATAAGGTAGGGAAGAATTCTAAGGCTCATTTTGACTGCCTCCAGAAGTTAGATCAGATGGCAAATTGGATTTGGTGCTAGGTCTTTCCCTTTAGGTTTTACCCCAACAATGTTTTCATTAGTTTCGCTCACTCTCGAAATCAAGCATTTTACAGCAGGTTGGAGCAGCCTGTATCTCAGCACAGGAATAAGGTAGGGAAGAATTCTAAGGCTCATTTTGACTGCCTCCAGAAGTTAGATCAGATGGCAAATTGGATTTGGTGCTAGGTCTTTCCCTTTAGGTTTTACCCCAACAATGTTTTCATTAGTTTCGCTCACTCTCGAAATCAAGCATTTTACAGCAGGTTGGAGCAGCCTGTATCTCAGCACAGGAATAAGGTAGGGAAGAATTCTAAGGCTCATTTTGACTGCCTCCAGAAGTTAGATCAGATGGCAAATTGGATTTGGTGCTAGGTCTTTCCCTTTAGGTTTTACCCCAACAATGTTTTCATTAGTTTCGCTCACTCTCAAAATCAAGCATTTTACAGCAGGTTGGAGCAGCCTGTATCTCAGCACAGGAATAAGGTAGGGAAGAATTCAAAGGCTCATTTTGACTGCCTCCAGAAGTTAGATCAGATGGCAAATTGGATTTGGTGCTAGGTCTTTCCCTTTAGGTTTTACCCCAACAATGTTTTCATTAGTTTCGCTCACTCTCGAAATCAAGCATTTTACAGCAGGTTGGAGCAGCCTGTATCTCAGCACAGGAATAAGGTAGGGAAGAATTCTAAGGCTCATTTTGACTGCCTCCAGAAGTTAGATCAGATGGCAAATTGGATTTGGTGCTAGGTCTTTCCCTTTAGGTTTTACCCCAACAATGTTTTCATTAGTTTCGCTCACTCTCGAAATCAAGCATTTTACAGCAGGTTGGAGCAGCCTGTATCTCAGCACAGGAATAAGGTAGGGAAGAATTCTAAGGCTCATTTTGACTGCCTCCAGAAGTTAGATCAGATGGCAAATTGGATTTGGTGCTAGGTCTTTCCCTTTAGGTTTTACCCCAACAATGTTTTCATTAGTTTCGCTCACTCTCGAAATCAAGCATTTTACAGCAGGTTGGAGCAGCCTGTATCTCAGCACAGGAATAAGGTAGGGAAGAATTCTAAGGCTCATTTTGACTGCCTCCAGAAGTTAGATCAGATGGCAAATTGGATTTGGTGCTAGGTCTTTCCCTTTAGGTTTTACCCCAACAATGTTTTCATTAGTTTCGCTCACTCTCGAAATCAAGCATTTTACAGCAGGTTGGAGCAGCCTGTATCTCAGCACAGGAATAAGGTAGGGAAGAATTCTAAGGCTCATTTTGACTGCCTCCAGAAGTTAGATCAGATGGCAAATTGGATTTGGTGCTAGGTCTTTCCCTTTAGGTTTTACCCCAACAATGTTTTCATTAGTTTCGCTCACTCTCGAAATCAAGCATTTTACAGCAGGTTGGAGCAGCCTGTATCTCAGCACAGGAATAAGGTAGGGAAGAATTCTAAGGCTCATTTTGACTGCCTCCAGAAGTTAGATCAGATGGCAAATTGGATTTGGTGCTAGGTCTTTCCCTTTAGGTTTTACCCCAACAATGTTTTCATTAGTTTCGCTCACTCTCAAAATCAAGCATTTTACAGCAGGTTGGAGCAGCCTGTATCTCAGCACAGGAATAAGGTAGGGAAGAATTCAAAGGCTCATTTTGACTGCCTCCAGAAGTTAGATCAGATGGCAAATTGGATTTGGTGCTAGGTCTTTCCCTTTAGGTTTTACCCCAACAATGTTTTCATTAGTTTCGCTCACTCTCGAAATCAAGCATTTTACAGCAGGTTGGAGCAGCCTGTATCTCAGCACAGGAATAAGGTAGGGAAGAATTCTAAGGCTCATTTTGACTGCCTCCAGAAGTTAGATCAGATGGCAAATTGGATTTGGTGCTAGGTCTTTCCCTTTAGGTTTTTACCCCAACAATGTTTTCATTAGTTTCGCTCACTCTCGAAATCAAGCATTTTACAGCAGGTTGGAGCAGCCTGTATCTCAGCACAGGAATAAGGTAGGGAAGAATTCTAAGGCTCATTTTGACTGCCTCCAGAAGTTAGATCAGATGGCAAATTGGATTTGGTGCTAGGTCTTTCCCTTTAGGTTTTACCCCAACAATGTTTTCATTAGTTTCGCTCACTCTCGAAATCAAGCATTTTACAGCAGGTTGGAGCAGCCTGTATCTCAGCACAGGAATAAGGTAGGGAAGAATTCTAAGGATCATTTTGACTGCCTCCAGAAGTTAGATCAGATGGCAAATTGGATTTGGTGCTAGGTCTTTCCCTTTAGGTTTTACCCCAACAATGTTTTCATTAGTTTCGCTCACTCTCGAAATCAAGCATTTTACAGCAGGTTGGAGCAGCCTGTATCTCAGCACAGGAATAAGGTAGGGAAGAATTCTAAGGCTCATTTTGACTGCCTCCAGAAGTTAGATCAGATGGCAAATTGGATTTGGTGCTAGGTCTTTCCCTTTAGGTTTTACCCCAACAATGTTTTCATTAGTTTCGCTCACTCTCGAAATCAAGCATTTTACAGCAGGTTGGAGCAGCCTGTATCTCAGCACAGGAATAAGGTAGGGAAGAATTCTAAGGATCATTTTGACTGCCTCCAGAAGTTAGATCAGATGGCAAATTGGATTTGGTGCTAGGTCTTTCCCTTTAGGTTTTACCCCAACAATGTTTTCATTAGTTTCGCTCACTCTCGAAATCAAGCATTTTACAGCAGGTTGGAGCAGCCTGTATCTCAGCACAGGAATAAGGTAGGGAAGAATTCTAAGGCTCATTTTGACTGCCTCCAGAAGTTAGATCAGATGGCAAATTGGATTTGGTGCTAGGTCTTTCCCTTTAGGTTTTACCCCAACAATGTTTTCATTAGTTTCGCTCACTCTCGAAATCAAGCATTTTACAGCAGGTTGGAGCAGCCTGTATCTCAGCACAGGAATAAGGTAGGGAAGAATTCAAATGCTCATTTTGACTGCCTCCAGAAGTTAGATCAGATGGCAAATTGGATTTGGTGCTAGGTCTTTCCCTTTAGGTTTTACCCCAACAATGTTTTCATTAGTTTCGCTCACTCTCGAAATCAAGCATTTTACAGCAGGTTGGAGCAGCCTGTATCTCAGCACAGGAATAAGGTAGGGAAGAATTCAAATGCTCATTTTGACTGCCTCCAGAAGTTAGATCAGATGGCAAATTGGATTTGGTGCTAGGTCTTTCCCTTTAGGTTTTACCCCAACAATGTTTTCATTAGTTTCGCTCACTCTCGAAATCAAGCATTTTACAGCAGGTTGGAGCAGCCTGTATCTCAGCACAGGAATAAGGTAGGGAAGAATTCTAAGGCTCATTTTGACTGCCTCCAGAAGTTAGATCAGATGGCAAATTGGATTTGGTGCTAGGTCTTTCCCTTTAGGTTTTACCCCAACAATGTTTTCATTAGTTTCGCTCACTCTCGAAATCAAGCATTTTACAGCAGGTTGGAGCAGCCTGTATCTCAGCACAGGAATAAGGTAGGGAAGAATTCTAAGGATCATTTTGACTGCCTCCAGAAGTTAGATCAGATGGCAAAATGGATTTGGTGCTAGGTCTTTCCCTTTAGGTTTTACCCCAACAATGTTTTCATTAGTTTCGCTCACTCTCAAAATCAAGCATTTTACAGCAGGTTGGAGCAGCCTGTATCTCAGCACAGGAATAAGGTAGGGAAGAATTCAAATGCTCATTTTGACTGCCTCCAGAAGTTAGATCAGATGGCAAATTGGATTTGGTGCTAGGTCTTTCCCTTTAGGTTTTACCCCAACAATGTTTTCATTAGTTTCGCTCACTCTCGAAATCAAGCATTTTACAGCAGGTTGGAGCAGCCTGTATCTCAGCACAGGAATAAGGTAGGGAAGAATTCAAATGCTCATTTTGACTGCCTCCAGAAGTTAGATCAGATGGCAAATTGGATTTGGTGCTAGGTCTTTCCCTTTAGGTTTTACCCCAACAATGTTTTCATTAGTTTCGCTCACTCTCGAAATCAAGCATTTTACAGCAGGTTGGAGCAGCCTGTATCTCAGCACAGGAATAAGGTAGGGAAGAATTCTAAGGCTCATTTTGACTGCCTCCAGAAGTTAGATCAGATGGCAAATTGGATTTGGTGCTAGGTCTTTCCCTTTAGGTTTTACCCCAACAATGTTTTCATTAGTTTCGCTCACTCTCGAAATCAAGCATTTTACAGCAGGTTGGAGCAGCCTGTATCTCAGCACAGGAATAAGGTAGGGAAGAATTCTAAGGCTCATTTTGACTGCCTCCAGAAGTTAGATCAGATGGCAAATTGGATTTGGTGCTAGGTCTTTCCCTTTAGGTTTTACCCCAACAATGTTTTCATTAGTTTCGCTCACTCTCGAAATCAAGCATTTTACAGCAGGTTGGAGCAGCCTGTATCTCAGCACAGGAATAAGGTAGGGAAGAATTCTAAGGCTCATTTTGACTGCCTCCAGAAGTTAGATCAGATGGCAAATTGGATTTGGTGCTAGGTCTTTCCCTTTAGGTTTTACCCCAACAATGTTTTCATTAGTTTCGCTCACTCTCGAAATCAAGCATTTTACAGCAGGTTGGAGCAGCCTGTATCTCAGCACAGGAATAAGGTAGGGAAGAATTCTAAGGATCATTTTGACTGCCTCCAGAAGTTAGATCAGATGGCAAATTGGATTTGGTGCTAGGTCTTTCCCTTTAGGTTTTACCCCAACAATGTTTTCATTAGTTTCGCTCACTCTCGAAATCAAGCATTTTACAGCAGGTTGGAGCAGCCTGTATCTCAGCACAGGAATAAGGTAGGGAAGAATTCAAATGCTCATTTTGACTGCCTCCAGAAGTTAGATCAGATGGCAAATTGGATTTGGTGCTAGGTCTTTCCCTTTAGGTTTTACCCCAACAATGTTTTCATTAGTTTCGCTCACTCTCGAAATCAAGCATTTTACAGCAGGTTGGAGCAGCCTGTATCTCAGCACAGGAATAAGGTAGGGAAGAATTCTAAGGATCATTTTGACTGCCTCCAGAAGTTAGATCAGATGGCAAAATGGATTTGGTGCTAGGTCTTTCCCTTTAGGTTTTACCCCAACAATGTTTTCATTAGTTTCGCTCACTCTCGAAATCAAGCATTTTACAGCAGGTTGGAGCAGCCTGTATCTCAGCACAGGAATAAGGTAGGGAAGAATTCTAAGGATCATTTTGACTGCCTCCAGAAGTTAGATCAGATGGCAAATTGGATTTGGTGCTAGGTCTTTCCCTTTAGGTTTTACCCCAACAATGTTTTCATTAGTTTCGCTCACTCTCAAAATCAAGCATTTTACAGCAGGTTGGAGCAGCCTGTATCTCAGCACAGGAATAAGGTAGGGAAGAATTCTAAGGCTCATTTTGACTGCCTCCAGAAGTTAGATCAGATGGCAAATTGGATTTGGTGCTAGGTCTTTCCCTTTAGGTTTTACCCCAACAATGTTTTCATTAGTTTCGCTCACTCTCGAAATCAAGCATTTTACAGCAGGTTGGAGCAGCCTGTATCTCAGCACAGGAATAAGGTAGGGAAGAATTCAAATGCTCATTTTGACTGCCTCCAGAAGTTAGATCAGATGGCAAATTGGATTTGGTGCTAGGTCTTTCCCTTTAGGTTTTACCCCAACAATGTTTTCATTAGTTTCGCTCACTCTCGAAATCAAGCATTTTACAGCAGGTTGGAGCAGCCTGTATCTCAGCACAGGAATAAGGTAGGGAAGAATTCAAATGCTCATTTTGACTGCCTCCAGAAGTTAGATCAGATGGCAAATTGGATTTGGTGCTAGGTCTTTCCCTTTAGGTTTTACCCCAACAATGTTTTCATTAGTTTCGCTCACTCTCGAAATCAAGCATTTTACAGCAGGTTGGAGCAGCCTGTATCTCAGCACAGGAATAAGGTAGGGAAGAATTCTAAGGATCATTTTGACTGCCTCCAGAAGTTAGATCAGATGGCAAAATGGATTTGGTGCTAGGTCTTTCCCTTTAGGTTTTACCCCAACAATGTTTTCATTAGTTTCGCTCACTCTCGAAATCAAGCATTTTACAGCAGGTTGGAGCAGCCTGTATCTCAGCACAGGAATAAGGTAGGGAAGAATTCTAAGGATCATTTTGACTGCCTCCAGAAGTTAGATCAGATGGCAAATTGGATTTGGTGCTAGGTCTTTCCCTTTAGGTTTTACCCCAACAATGTTTTCATTAGTTTCGCTCACTCTCGAAATCAAGCATTTTACAGCAGGTTGGAGCAGCCTGTATCTCAGCACAGAATAAGGTAGGGAAGAATTCTAAGGCTCATTTTGACTGCCTCCAGAAGTTAGATCAGATGGCAAATTGGATTTGGTGCTAGGTCTTTCCCTTTAGGTTTTACCCCAACAATGTTTTCATTAGTTTCGCTCACTCTCGAAATCAAGCATTTTACAGCAGGTTGGAGCAGCCTGTATCTCAGCACAGGAATAAGGTAGGGAAGAATTCTAAGGCTCATTTTGACTGCCTCCAGAAGTTAGATCAGATGGCAAATTGGATTTGGTGCTAGGTCTTTCCCTTTAGGTTTTACCCCAACAATGTTTTCATTAGTTTCGCTCACTCTCGAAATCAAGGCATTTTACAGCAGGTTGGAGCAGCCTGTATCTCAGCACAGGAATAAGGTAGGAAGAATTCTAAGGCTCATTTTGACTGCCTCCAGAAGTTAGATCAGATGGCAAATTGGATTTGGTGCTAGGTCTTTCCCTTTAGGTTTTACCCCAACAATGTTTTCATTAGTTTCGCTCACTCTCGAAATCAAGCATTTTACAGCAGGTTGGAGCAGCCTGTATCTCAGCACAGGAATAAGGTAGGGAAGAATTCAAATGCTCATTTTGACTGCCTCCAGAAGTTAGATCAGATGGCAAATTGGATTTGGTGCTAGGTCTTTCCCTTTAGGTTTTACCCCAACAATGTTTTCATTAGTTTCGCTCACTCTCGAAATCAAGCATTTTACAGCAGGTTGGAGCAGCCTGTATCTCAGCACAGGAATAAGGTAGGGAAGAATTCTAAGGATCATTTTGACTGCCTCCAGAAGTTAGATCAGATGGCAAATTGGATTTGGTGCTAGGTCTTTCCCTTTAGGTTTTACCCCAACAATGTTTTCATTAGTTTTGCTCACTCTCGAAATCAAGCATTTTACAGCAGGTTGGAGCAGCCTGTATCTCAGCACAGGAATAAGGTAGGGAAGAATTCTAAGGCTCATTTGACTGCCTCCAGAAGTTAGATCAGATGGCAAATTGGATTTGGTGCTAGGTCTTTCCCTTTAGGTTTTACCCCAACAATGTTTTCATTAGTTTCGCTCACTCTCGAAATCAAGCATTTTACAGCAGGTTGGAGCAGCCTGTATCTCAGCACAGGAATAAGGTAGGGAAGAATTCAAATGCTCATTTTGACTGCCTCCAGAAGTTAGATCAGATGGCAAATTGGATTTGGTGCTAGGTCTTTCCCTTTAGGTTTTACCCCAACAATGTTTTCATTAGTTTCGCTCACTCTCGAAATCAAGCATTTTACAGCAGGTTGGAGCAGCCTGTATCTCAGCACAGGAATAAGGTAGGGAAGAATTCGAAGGATCATTTTGACTGCCTCCAGAAGTTAGATCAGATGGCAAATTGGATTTGGTGCTAGGTCTTTCCCTTTAGGTTTTACCCCAACAATGTTTTCATTAGTTTCGCTCACTCTCGAAATCAAGCATTTTACAGCAGGTTGGAGCAGCCTGTATCTCAGCACAGGAATAAGGTAGGGAAGAATTCTAAGGCTCATTTTGACTGCCTCCAGAAGTTAGATCAGATGGCAAATTGGATTTGGTGCTAGGTCTTTCCCTTTAGGTTTTACCCCAACAATGTTTTCATTAGTTTCGCTCACTCTCGAAATCAAGCATTTTACAGCAGGTTGGAGCAGCCTGTATCTCAGCACAGGAATAAGGTAGGGAAGAAATCTAAGGATCATTTTGACTGCCTCCAGAAGTTAGATCAGATGGCAAATTGGATTTGGTGCTAGGTCTTTCCCTTTAGGTTTTACCCCAACAATGTTTTCATTAGTTTCGCTCACTCTCGAAATCAAGCATTTTACAGCAGGTTGGAGCAGCCTGTATCTCAGCACAGGAATAAGGTAGGGAAGAATTCTAAGGATCATTTTGACTGCCTCCAGAAGTTAGATCAGATGGCAAATTGGATTTGGTGCTAGGTCTTTCCCTTTAGGTTTTACCCCAACAATGTTTTCATTAGTTTCGCTCACTCTCGAAATCAAGCATTTTACAGCAGGTTGGAGCAGCCTGTATCTCAGCACAGGAATAAGGTAGGGAAGAATTCTAAGGATCATTTTGACTGCCTCCAGAAGTTAGATCAGATGGCAAATTGGATTTGGTGCTAGGTCTTTCCCTTTAGGTTTTACCCCAACAATGTTTTCATTAGTTTCGCTCACTCTCAAAATCAAGCATTTTACAGCAGGTTGGAGCAGCCTGTATCTCAGCACAGGAATAAGGTAGGGAAGAATTCTAAGGCTCATTTTGACTGCCTCCAGAAGTTAGATCAGATGGCAAATTGGATTTGGTGCTAGGTCTTTCCCTTTAGGTTTTACCCCAACAATGTTTTCATTAGTTTCGCTCACTCTCGAAATCAAGCATTTTACAGCAGGTTGGAGCAGCCTGTATCTCAGCACAGGAATAAGGTAGGGAAGAATTCTAAGGATCATTTTGACTGCCTCCAGAAGTTAGATCAGATGGCAAATTGGATTTGGTGCTAGGTCTTTCCCTTTAGGTTTTACCCCAACAATGTTTTCATTAGTTTCGCTCACTCTCGAAATCAAGCATTTTACAGCAGGTTGGAGCAGCCTGTATCTCAGCACAGGAATAAGGTAGGGAAGAATTCTAAGGCTCATTTTGACTGCCTCCAGAAGTTAGATCAGATGGCAAATTGGATTTGGTGCTAGGTCTTTCCCTTTAGGTTTTACCCCAACAATGTTTTCATTAGTTTCGCTCACTCTCGAAATCAAGCATTTTACAGCAGGTTGGAGCAGCCTGTATCTCAGCACAGGAATAAGGTAGGGAAGAATTCTAAGGATCATTTTGACTGCCTCCAGAAGTTAGATCAGATGGCAAATTGGATTTGGTGCTAGGTCTTTCCCTTTAGGTTTTACCCCAACAATGTTTTCATTAGTTTTGCTCACTCTCGAAATCAAGCATTTTACAGCAGGTTGGAGCAGCCTGTATCTCAGCACAGGAATAAGGTAGGGAAGAATTCTAAGGATCATTTTGACTGCCTCCAGAAGTTAGATCAGATGGCAAATTGGATTTGGTGCTAGGTCTTTCCCTTTAGGTTTTACCCCAACAATGTTTTCATTAGTTTCGCTCACTCTCGAAATCAAGCATTTTACAGCAGGTTGGAGCAGCCTGTATCTCAGCACAGGAATAAGGTAGGGAAGAATTCAAATGCTCATTTTGACTGCCTCCAGAAGTTAGATCAGATGGCAAATTGGATTTGGTGCTAGGTCTTTCCCTTTAGGTTTTACCCCAACAATGTTTTCATTAGTTTCGCTCACTCTCGAAATCAAGCATTTTACAGCAGGTTGGAGCAGCCTGTATCTCAGCACAGGAATAAGGTAGGGAAGAATTCTAAGGCTCATTTTGACTGCCTCCAGAAGTTAGATCAGATGGCAAATTGGATTTGGTGCTAGGTCTTTCCCTTTAGGTTTTACCCCAACAATGTTTTCATTAGTTTCGCTCACTCTCGAAATCAAGCATTTTACAGCAGGTTGGAGCAGCCTGTATCTCAGCACAGGAATAAGGTAGGGAAGAATTCTAAGGATCATTTTGACTGCCTCCAGAAGTTAGATCAGATGGCAAATTGGATTTGGTGCTAGGTCTTTCCCTTTAGGTTTTACCCCAACAATGTTTTCATTAGTTTCGCTCACTCTCGAAATCAAGCATTTTACAGCAGGTTGGAGCAGCCTGTATCTCAGCACAGGAATAAGGTAGGGAAGAAATCTAAGGATCATTTTGACTGCCTCCAGAAGTTAGATCAGATGGCAAATTGGATTTGGTGCTAGGTCTTTCCCTTTAGGTTTTACCCCAACAATGTTTTCATTAGTTTCGCTCACTCTCGAAATCAAGCATTTTACAGCAGGTTGGAGCAGCCTGTATCTCAGCACAGGAATAAGGTAGGGAAGAATTCTAAGGATCATTTTGACTGCCTCCAGAAGTTAGATCAGATGGCAAATTGGATTTGGTGCTAGGTCTTTCCCTTTAGGTTTTACCCCAACAATGTTTTCATTAGTTTCGCTCACTCTCGAAATCAAGCATTTTACAGCAGGTTGGAGCAGCCTGTATCTCAGCACAGGAATAAGGTAGGGAAGAATTCTAAGGATCATTTTGACTGCCTCCAGAAGTTAGATCAGATGGCAAATTGGATTTGGTGCTAGGTCTTTCCCTTTAGGTTTTACCCCAACAATGTTTTCATTAGTTTCGCTCACTCTCGAAATCAAGCATTTTACAGCAGGTTGGAGCAGCCTGTATCTCAGCACAGGAATAAGGTAGGGAAGAATTCTAAGGCTCATTTTGACTGCCTCCAGAAGTTAGATCAGATGGCAAATTGGATTTGGTGCTAGGTCTTTCCCTTTAGGTTTTACCCCAACAATGTTTTCATTAGTTTCGCTCACTCTCGAAATCAAGCATTTTACAGCAGGTTGGAGCAGCCTGTATCTCAGCACAGGAATAAGGTAGGGAAGAATTCTAAGGATCATTTTGACTGCCTCCAGAAGTTAGATCAGATGGCAAATTGGATTTGGTGCTAGGTCTTTCCCTTTAGGTTTTACCCCAACAATGTTTTCATTAGTTTCGCTCACTCTCGAAATCAAGCATTTTACAGCAGGTTGGAGCAGCCTGTATCTCAGCACAGGAATAAGGTAGGGAAGAATTCTAAGGATCATTTTGACTGCCTCCAGAAGTTAGATCAGATGGCAAATTGGATTTGGTGCTAGGTCTTTCCCTTTAGGTTTTACCCCAACAATGTTTTCATTAGTTTCGCTCACTCTCGAAATCAAGCATTTTACAGCAGGTTGGAGCAGCCTGTATCTCAGCACAGGAATAAGGTAGGGAAGAATTCTAAGGCTCATTTTGACTGCCTCCAGAAGTTAGATCAGATGGCAAATTGGATTTGGTGCTAGGTCTTTCCCTTTAGGTTTTACCCCAACAATGTTTTCATTAGTTTCGCTCACTCTCGAAATCAAGCATTTTACAGCAGGTTGGAGCAGCCTGTATCTCAGCACAGGAATAAGGTAGGGAAGAATTCTAAGGCTCATTTTGACTGCCTCCAGAAGTTAGATCAGATGGCAAATTGGATTTGGTGCTAGGTCTTTCCCTTTAGGTTTTACCCCAACAATGTTTTCATTAGTTTCGCTCACTCTCGAAATCAAGCATTTTACAGCAGGTTGGAGCAGCCTGTATCTCAGCACAGGAATAAGGTAGGGAAGAATTCTAAGGCTCATTTTGACTGCCTCCAGAAGTTAGATCAGATGGCAAATTGGATTTGGTGCTAGGTCTTTCCCTTTAGGTTTTACCCCAACAATGTTTTCATTAGTTTCGCTCACTCTCGAAATCAAGCATTTTACAGCAGGTTGGAGCAGCCTGTATCTCAGCACAGGAATAAGGTAGGGAAGAATTCGAAGGATCATTTTGACTGCCTCCAGAAGTTAGATCAGATGGCAAATTGGATTTGGTGCTAGGTCTTTCCCTTTAGGTTTTACCCCAACAATGTTTTCATTAGTTTCGCTCACTCTCGAAATCAAGCATTTTACAGCAGGTTGGAGCAGCCTGTATCTCAGCACAGGAATAAGGTAGGGAAGAATTCTAAGGCTCATTTTGACTGCCTCCAGAAGTTAGATCAGATGGCAAATTGGATTTGGTGCTAGGTCTTTCCCTTTAGGTTTTACCCCAACAATGTTTTCATTAGTTTCGCTCACTCTCGAAATCAAGCATTTTACAGCAGGTTGGAGCAGCCTGTATCTCAGCACAGGAATAAGGTAGGGAAGAATTCTAAGGCTCATTTTGACTGCCTCCAGAAGTTAGATCAGATGGCAAATTGGATTTGGTGCTAGGTCTTTCCCTTTAGGTTTTACCCCAACAATGTTTTCATTAGTTTCGCTCACTCTCGAAATCAAGCATTTTACAGCAGGTTGGAGCAGCCTGTATCTCAGCACAGGAATAAGGTAGGGAAGAATTCTAAGGCTCATTTTGACTGCCTCCAGAAGTTAGATCAGATGGCAAATTGGATT
>NW_027144836.1:0-31804 GCF_026170545.1 Melanerpes formicivorus
GCTGAGATACAGGCTGCTCCAACCTGCTGTAAAATGCTTGATTTCGAGAGTGAGCGAAACTAATGAAAACATTGTTGGGGTAAAACCTAAAGGGAAAGACCTAGCACCAAATCCAATTTGCCATCTGATCTAACTTCTGGAGGCAGTCAAAATGAGCCTTAGAATTCTTCCCTACCTTATTCCTGTGCTGAGATACAGGCTGCTCCAACCTGCTGTAAAATGCTTGATTTCGAGAGTGAGCGAAACTAATGAAAACATTGTTGGGGTAAAACCTAAAGGGAAAGACCTAGCACCAAATCCAATTTGCCATCTGATCTAACTTCTGGAGGCAGTCAAAATGAGCCTTAGAATTCTTCCCTACCTTATTCCTGTGCTGAGATACAGGCTGCTCCAACCTGCTGTAAAATGCTTGATTTCGAGAGTGAGCGAAACTAATGAAAACATTGTTGGGGTAAAACCTAAAGGGAAAGACCTAGCACCAAATCCAATTTGCCATCTGATCTAACTTCTGGAGGCAGTCAAAATGATCCTTAGAATTCTTCCCTACCTTATTCCTGTGCTGAGATACAGGCTGCTCCAACCTGCTGTAAAATGCTTGATTTCGAGAGTGAGCGAAACTAATGAAAACATTGTTGGGGTAAAACCTAAAGGGAAAGACCTAGCACCAAATCCAATTTGCCATCTGATCTAACTTCTGGAGGCAGTCAAAATGAGCCTTAGAATTCTTCCCTACCTTATTCCTGTGCTGAGATACAGGCTGCTCCAACCTGCTGTAAAATGCTTGATTTCGAGAGTGAGCGAAACTAATGAAAACATTGTTGGGGTAAAACCTAAAGGGAAAGACCTAGCACCAAATCCAATTTGCCATCTGATCTAACTTCTGGAGGCAGTCAAAATGATCCTTAGAATTCTTCCCTACCTTATTCCTGTGCTGAGATACAGGCTGCTCCAACCTGCTGTAAAATGCTTGATTTCGAGAGTGAGCGAAACTAATGAAAACATTGTTGGGGTAAAACCTAAAGGGAAAGACCTAGCACCAAATCCAATTTGCCATCTGATCTAACTTCTGGAGGCAGTCAAAATGAGCCTTAGAATTCTTCCCTACCTTATTCCTGTGCTGAGATACAGGCTGCTCCAACCTGCTGTAAAATGCTTGATTTCGAGAGTGAGCGAAACTAATGAAAACATTGTTGGGGTAAAACCTAAAGGGAAAGACCTAGCACCAAATCCAATTTGCCATCTGATCTAACTTCTGGAGGCAGTCAAAATGAGCCTTAGAATTCTTCCCTACCTTATTCCTGTGCTGAGATACAGGCTGCTCCAACCTGCTGTAAAATGCTTGATTTCGAGAGTGAGCGAAACTAATGAAAACATTGTTGGGGTAAAACCTAAAGGGAAAGACCTAGCACCAAATCCAATTTGCCATCTGATCTAACTTCTGGAGGCAGTCAAAATGATCCTCAGAATTCTTCCCTACCTTATTCCTGTGCTGAGATACAGGCTGCTCCAACCTGCTGTAAAATGCTTGATTTCGAGAGTGAGCGAAACTAATGAAAACATTGTTGGGGTAAAACCTAAAGGGAAAGACCTAGCACCAAATCCAATTTGCCATCTGATCTAACTTCTGGAGGCAGTCAAAATGAGCCTTAGAATTCTTCCCTACCTGATTCCTGTGCTGAGATACAGGCTGCTCCAACCTGCTGTAAAATGCTTGATTTCGAGAGTGAGCGAAACTAATGAAAACATTGTTGGGGTAAAACCTAAAGGGAAAGACCTAGCACCAAATCCAATTTGCCATCTGATCTAACTTCTGGAGGCAGTCAAAATGAGCCTTAGAATTCTTCCCTACCTTATTCCTGTGCTGAGATACAGGCTGCTCCAACCTGCTGTAAAATGCTTGATTTCGAGAGTGAGCGAAACTAATGAAAACATTGTTGGGGTAAAACCTAAAGGGAAAGACCTAGCACCAAATCCAATTTGCCATCTGATCTAACTTCTGGAGGCAGTCAAAATGATCCTTAGAATTCTTCCCTACCTTATTCCTGTGCTGAGATACAGGCTGCTCCAACCTGCTGTAAAATGCTTGATTTCGAGAGTGAGCGAAACTAATGAAAACATTGTTGGGGTAAAACCTAAAGGGAAAGACCTAGCACCAAATCCAATTTGCCATCTGATCTAACTTCTGGAGGCAGTCAAAATGATCCTTAGAATTCTTCCCTACCTTATTCCTGTGCTGAGATACAGGCTGCTCCAACCTGCTGTAAAATGCTTGATTTCGAGAGTGAGCGAAACTAATGAAAACATTGTTGGGGTAAAACCTAAAGGGAAAGACCTAGCACCAAATCCAATTTGCCATCTGATCTAACTTCTGGAGGCAGTCAAAATGAGCCTTAGAATTCTTCCCTACCTTATTCCTGTGCTGAGAATCAGGCTGCTCCAACCTGCTGTAAAATGCTTGATTTCGAGAGTGAGCGAAACTAATGAAAACATTGTTGGGGTAAAACCTAAAGGGAAAGACCTAGCACCAAATCCAATTTGCCATCTGATCTAACCTCTGGAGGCAGTCAAAATGATCCTTAGAATTCTTCCCTACCTTATTCCTGTGCTGAGATACAGGCTGCTCCAACCTGCTGTAAAATGCTTGATTTCGAGAGTGAGCGAAACTAATGAAAACATTGTTGGGGTAAAACCTAAAGGGAAAGACCTAGCACCAAATCCAATTTGCCATCTGATCTAACTTCTGGAGGCAGTCAAAATGAGCCTTAGAATTCTTCCCTACCTTATTCCTGTGCTGAGATACAGGATGCTCCAACCTGCTGTAAAATGCTTGATTTCGAGAGTGAGCGAAACTAATGAAAACATTGTTGGGGTAAAACCTAAAGGGAAAGACCTAGCACCAAATCCAATTTGCCATCTGATCTAACTTCTGGAGGCAGTCAAAATGAGCCTTAGAATTCTTCCCTACCTTATTCCTGTGCTGAGATACAGGCTGCTCCAACCTGCTGTAAAATGCTTGATTTCGAGAGTGAGCGAAACTAATGAAAACATTGTTGGGGTAAAACCTAAAGGGAAAGACCTAGCACCAAATCCAATTTGCCATCTGATCTAACTTCTGGAGGCAGCCAAAATGATCCTTAGAATTCTTCCCTACCTTATTCCTGTGCTGAGATACAGGCTGCTCCAACCTGCTGTAAAATGCTTGATTTCGAGAGTGAGCGAAACTAATGAAAACATTGTTGGGGTAAAACCTAAAGGGAAAGACCTAGCACCAAATCCAATTTGCCATCTGATCTAACTTCTGGAGGCAGTCAAAATGAGCCTTAGAATTCTTCCCTACCTTATTCCTGTGCTGAGATACAGGCTGCTCCAACCTGCTGTAAAATGCTTGATTTCGAGAGTGAGCGAAACTAATGAAAACATTGTTGGGGTAAAACCTAAAGGGAAAGACCTAGCACCAAAGCCAATTTGCCATCTGATCTAACTTCTGGAGGCAGTCAAAATGAGCCTTAGAATTCTTCCCTACCTTATTCCTGTGCTGAGATACAGGCTGCTCCAACCTGCTGTAAAATGCTTGATTTCGAGAGTGAGCGAAACTAATGAAAACATTGTTGGGGTAAAACCTAAAGGGAAAGACCTAGCACCAAATCCAATTTGCCATCTGATCTAACTTCTGGAGGCAGTCAAAATGATCCTTAGAATTCTTCCCTACCTTATTCCTGTGCTGAGATACAGGCTGCTCCAACCTGCTGTAAAATGCTTGATTTTGAGAGTGAGCGAAACTAATGAAAACATTGTTGGGGTAAAACCTAAAGGGAAAGACCTAGCACCAAATCCAATTTGCCATCTGATCTAACTTCTGGAGGCAGCCAAAATGATCCTTAGAATTCTTCCCTACCTTATTCCTGTGCTGAGATACAGGCTGCTCCAACCTGCTGTAAAATGCTTGATTTCGAGAGTGAGCGAAACTAATGAAAACATTGTTGGGGTAAAACCTAAAGGGAAAGACCTAGCACCAAATCCAATTTGCCATCTGATCTAACTTCTGGAGGCAGTCAAAATGATCCTTAGAATTCTTCCCTACCTTATTCCTGTGCTGAGATACAGGCTGCTCCAACCTGCTGTAAAATGCTTGATTTCGAGAGTGAGCGAAACTAATGAAAACATTGTTGGGGTAAAACCTAAAGGGAAAGACCTAGCACCAAATCCAATTTGCCATCTGATCTAACCTCTGGAGGCAGTCAAAATGATCCTTAGAATTCTTCCCTACCTTATTCCTGTGCTGAGATACAGGCTGCTCCAACCTGCTGTAAAATGCTTGATTTCGAGAGTGAGCGAAACTAATGAAAACATTGTTGGGGTAAAACCTAAAGGGAAAGACCTAGCACCAAATCCAATTTGCCATCTGATCTAACTTCTGGAGGCAGTCAAAATGATCCTTAGAATTCTTCCCTACCTTATTCCTGTGCTGAGATACAGGCTGCTCCAACCTGCTGTAAAATGCTTGATTTCGAGAGTGAGCGAAACTAATGAAAACATTGTTGGGGTAAAACCTAAAGGGAAAGACCTAGCACCAAATCCAATTTGCCATCTGATCTAACTTCTGGAGGCAGTCAAAATGAGCCTTAGAATTCTTCCCTACCTTATTCCTGTGCTGAGATACAGGCTGCTCCAACCTGCTGTAAAATGCTTGATTTCGAGAGTGAGCGAAACTAATGAAAACATTGTTGGGGTAAAACCTAAAGGGAAAGACCTAGCACCAAATCCAATTTGCCATCTGATCTAACTTCTGGAGGCAGTCAAAATGATCCTTAGAATTCTTCCCTACCTTATTCCTGTGCTGAGATACAGGCTGCTCCAACCTGCTGTAAAATGCTTGATTTCGAGAGTGAGCGAAACTAATGAAAACATTGTTGGGGTAAAACCTAAAGGGAAAGACCTAGCACCAAATCCAATTTGCCATCTGATCTAACTTCTGGAGGCAGTCAAAATGAGCCTTAGAATTCTTCCCTACCTTATTCCTGTGCTGAGATACAGGCTGCTCCAACCTGCTGTAAAATGCTTGATTTCGAGAGTGAGCGAAACTAATGAAAACATTGTTGGGGTAAAACCTAAAGGGAAAGACCTAGCACCAAATCCAATTTGCCATCTGATCTAACTTCTGGAGGCAGTCAAAATGATCCTTAGAATTCTTCCCTACCTTATTCCTGTGCTGAGATACAGGCTGCTCCAACCTGCTGTAAAATGCTTGATTTCGAGAGTGAGCGAAACTAATGAAAACATTGTTGGGGTAAAACCTAAAGGGAAAGACCTAGCACCAAATCCAATTTGCCATCTGATCTAACTTCTGGAGGCAGTCAAAATGAGCCTTAGAATTCTTCCCTACCTTATTCCTGTGCTGAGATACAGGCTGCTCCAACCTGCTGTAAAATGCTTGATTTCGAGAGTGAGCGAAACTAATGAAAACATTGTTGGGGTAAAACCTAAAGGGAAAGACCTAGCACCAAATCCAATTTGCCATCTGATCTAACTTCTGGAGGCAGTCAAAATGATCCTTAGAATTCTTCCCTACCTTATTCCTGTGCTGAGATACAGGCTGCTCCAACCTGCTGTAAAATGCTTGATTTCGAGAGTGAGCGAAACTAATGAAAACATTGTTGGGGTAAAACCTAAAGGGAAAGACCTAGCACCAAATCCAATTTGCCATCTGATCTAACTTCTGGAGGCAGTCAAAATGAGCCTTAGAATTCTTCCCTACCTTATTCCTGTGCTGAGATACAGGCTGCTCCAACCTGCTGTAAAATGCTTGATTTCGAGAGTGAGCGAAACTAATGAAAACATTGTTGGGGTAAAACCTAAAGGGAAAGACCTAGCACCAAATCCAATTTGCCATCTGATCTAACTTCTGGAGGCAGTCAAAATGAGCCTTAGAATTCTTCCCTACCTTATTCCTGTGCTGAGATACAGGCTGCTCCAACCTGCTGTAAAATGCTTGATTTCGAGAGTGAGCGAAACTAATGAAAACATTGTTGGGGTAAAACCTAAAGGGAAAGACCTAGCACCAAATCCAATTTGCCATCTGATCTAACCTCTGGAGGCAGTCAAAATGATCCTTAGAATTCTTCCCTACCTTATTCCTGTGCTGAGATACAGGCTGCTCCAACCTGCTGTAAAATGCTTGATTTCGAGAGTGAGCGAAACTAATGAAAACATTGTTGGGGTAAAACCTAAAGGGAAAGACCTAGCACCAAATCCAATTTGCCATCTGATCTAACTTCTGGAGGCAGTCAAAATGAGCCTTAGAATTCTTCCCTACCTTATTCCTGTGCTGAGATACAGGCTGCTCCAACCTGCTGTAAAATGCTTGATTTCGAGAGTGAGCGAAACTAATGAAAACATTGTTGGGGTAAAACCTAAAGGGAAAGACCTAGCACCAAATCCAATTTGCCATCTGATCTAACTTCTGGAGGCAGTCAAAATGATCCTCAGAATTCTTCCCTACCTTATTCCTGTGCTGAGATACAGGCTGCTCCAACCTGCTGTAAAATGCTTGATTTCAAGAGTGAGCGAAACTAATGAAAACATTGTTGGGGTAAAACCTAAAGGGAAAGACCTAGCACCAAATCCAATTTGCCATCTGATCTAACTTCTGGAGGCAGTCAAAATGAGCCTTAGAATTCTTCCCTGCCTGATTCCTGTGCTGAGATACAGGCTGCTCCAACCTGCTGTAAAATGCTTGATTTCGGGAGTGAGCGAAACTAATGAAAACATTGTTGGGGTAAAACCTAAAGGGAAAGACCTAGCACCAAATCCAATTTGCCATCTGATCTAACTTCTGGAGGCAGTCAAAATGAGCCTTAGAATTCTTCCCTACCTTATTCCTGTGCTGAGATACAGGCTGCTCCAACCTGCTGTAAAATGCTTGATTTCGAGAGTGAGCGAAACTAATGAAAACATTGTTGGGGTAAAACCTAAAGGGAAAGACCTAGCACCAAATCCAATTTGCCATCTGATCTAACTTCTGGAGGCAGTCAAAATGATCCTTAGAATTCTTCCCTACCTTATTCCTGTGCTGAGATACAGGCTGCTCCAACCTGCTGTAAAATGCTTGATTTCGAGAGTGAGCGAAACTAATGAAAACATTGTTGGGGTAAAACCTAAAGGGAAAGACCTAGCACCAAATCCAATTTGCCATCTGATCTAACTTCTGGAGGCAGTCAAAATGAGCCTTAGAATTCTTCCCTACCTTATTCCTGTGCTGAGATACAGGATGCTCCAACCTGCTGTAAAATGCTTGATTTCGAGAGTGAGCGAAACTAATGAAAACATTGTTGGGGTAAAACCTAAAGGGAAAGACCTAGCACCAAATCCAATTTGCCATCTGATCTAACTTCTGGAGGCAGTCAAAATGAGCCTTAGAATTCTTCCCTACCTTATTCCTGTGCTGAGATACAGGCTGCTCCAACCTGCTGTAAAATGCTTGATTTCGAGAGTGAGCGAAACTAATGAAAACATTGTTGGGGTAAAACCTAAAGGGAAAGACCTAGCACCAAATCCAATTTGCCATCTGATCTAACTTCTGGAGGCAGCCAAAATGATCCTTAGAATTCTTCCCTACCTTATTCCTGTGCTGAGATACAGGCTGCTCCAACCTGCTGTAAAATGCTTGATTTCGAGAGTGAGCGAAACTAATGAAAACATTGTTGGGGTAAAACCTAAAGGGAAAGACCTAGCACCAAATCCAATTTGCCATCTGATCTAACTTCTGGAGGCAGTCAAAATGAGCCTTAGAATTCTTCCCTACCTTATTCCTGTGCTGAGATACAGGCTGCTCCAACCTGCTGTAAAATGCTTGATTTCGAGAGTGAGCGAAACTAATGAAAACATTGTTGGGGTAAAACCTAAAGGGAAAGACCTAGCACCAAATCCAATTTGCCATCTGATCTAACTTCTGGAGGCAGTCAAAATGATCCTTAGAATTCTTCCCTACCTTATTCCTGTGCTGAGATACAGGCTGCTCCAACCTGCTGTAAAATGCTTGATTTCGAGAGTGAGCGAAACTAATGAAAACATTGTTGGGGTAAAACCTAAAGGGAAAGACCTAGCACCAAATCCAATTTGCCATCTGATCTAACTTCTGGAGGCAGTCAAAATGAGCCTTAGAATTCTTCCCTACCTTATTCCTGTGCTGAGATACAGGCTGCTCCAACCTGCTGTAAAATGCTTGATTTCGAGAGTGAGCGAAACTAATGAAAACATTGTTGGGGTAAAACCTAAAGGGAAAGACCTAGCACCAAATCCAATTTGCCATCTGATCTAACTTCTGGAGGCAGTCAAAATGATCCTTAGAATTCTTCCCTACCTTATTCCTGTGCTGAGATACAGGCTGCTCCAACCTGCTGTAAAATGCTTGATTTCGAGAGTGAGCGAAACTAATGAAAACATTGTTGGGGTAAAACCTAAAGGGAAAGACCTAGCACCAAATCCAATTTGCCATCTGATCTAACTTCTGGAGGCAGTCAAAATGATCCTTAGAATTCTTCCCTACCTTATTCCTGTGCTGAGATACAGGCTGCTCCAACCTGCTGTAAAATGCTTGATTTCGAGAGTGAGCGAAACTAATGAAAACATTGTTGGGGTAAAACCTAAAGGGAAAGACCTAGCACCAAATCCAATTTGCCATCTGATCTAACTTCTGGAGGCAGTCAAAATGATCCTTAGAATTCTTCCCTACCTTATTCCTGTGCTGAGATACAGGCTGCTCCAACCTGCTGTAAAATGCTTGATTTCGAGAGTGAGCGAAACTAATGAAAACATTGTTGGGGTAAAACCTAAAGGGAAAGACCTAGCACCAAATCCAATTTGCCATCTGATCTAACTTCTGGAGGCAGTCAAAATGAGCCTTAGAATTCTTCCCTACCTTATTCCTGTGCTGAGATACAGGCTGCTCCAACCTGCTGTAAAATGCTTGATTTCGAGAGTGAGCGAAACTAATGAAAACATTGTTGGGGTAAAACCTAAAGGGAAAGACCTAGCACCAAATCCAATTTGCCATCTGATCTAACTTCTGGAGGCAGTCAAAATGAGCCTTAGAATTCTTCCCTACCTTATTCCTGTGCTGAGATACAGGCTGCTCCAACCTGCTGTAAAATGCTTGATTTCGAGAGTGAGCGAAACTAATGAAAACATTGTTGGGGTAAAACCTAAAGGGAAAGACCTAGCACCAAATCCAATTTGCCATCTGATCTAACCTCTGGAGGCAGTCAAAATGATCCTTAGAATTCTTCCCTACCTTATTCCTGTGCTGAGATACAGGCTGCTCCAACCTGCTGTAAAATGCTTGATTTCGAGAGTGAGCGAAACTAATGAAAACATTGTTGGGGTAAAACCTAAAGGGAAAGACCTAGCACCAAATCCAATTTGCCATCTGATCTAACTTCTGGAGGCAGTCAAAATGAGCCTTAGAATTCTTCCCTACCTTATTCCTGTGCTGAGATACAGGCTGCTCCAACCTGCTGTAAAATGCTTGATTTCGAGAGTGAGCGAAACTAATGAAAACATTGTTGGGGTAAAACCTAAAGGGAAAGACCTAGCACCAAATCCAATTTGCCATCTGATCTAACTTCTGGAGGCAGTCAAAATGATCCTCAGAATTCTTCCCTACCTTATTCCTGTGCTGAGATACAGGCTGCTCCAACCTGCTGTAAAATGCTTGATTTCAAGAGTGAGCGAAACTAATGAAAACATTGTTGGGGTAAAACCTAAAGGGAAAGACCTAGCACCAAATCCAATTTGCCATCTGATCTAACTTCTGGAGGCAGTCAAAATGAGCCTTAGAATTCTTCCCTGCCTGATTCCTGTGCTGAGATACAGGCTGCTCCAACCTGCTGTAAAATGCTTGATTTCGGGAGTGAGCGAAACTAATGAAAACATTGTTGGGGTAAAACCTAAAGGGAAAGACCTAGCACCAAATCCAATTTGCCATCTGATCTAACTTCTGGAGGCAGTCAAAATGAGCCTTAGAATTCTTCCCTACCTTATTCCTGTGCTGAGATACAGGCTGCTCCAACCTGCTGTAAAATGCTTGATTTCGAGAGTGAGCGAAACTAATGAAAACATTGTTGGGGTAAAACCTAAAGGGAAAGACCTAGCACCAAATCCAATTTGCCATCTGATCTAACTTCTGGAGGCAGTCAAAATGATCCTTAGAATTCTTCCCTACCTTATTCCTGTGCTGAGATACAGGCTGCTCCAACCTGCTGTAAAATGCTTGATTTCGAGAGTGAGCGAAACTAATGAAAACATTGTTGGGGTAAAACCTAAAGGGAAAGACCTAGCACCAAATCCAATTTGCCATCTGATCTAACTTCTGGAGGCAGTCAAAATGATCCTTAGAATTCTTCCCTACCTTATTCCTGTGCTGAGATACAGGCTGCTCCAACCTGCTGTAAAATGCTTGATTTCGAGAGTGAGCGAAACTAATGAAAACATTGTTGGGGTAAAACCTAAAGGGAAAGACCTAGCACCAAATCCAATTTGCCATCTGATCTAACTTCTGGAGGCAGTCAAAATGATCCTTAGAATTCTTCCCTACCTTATTCCTGTGCTGAGAATCAGGCTGCTCCAACCTGCTGTAAAATGCTTGATTTCGAGAGTGAGCGAAACTAATGAAAACATTGTTGGGGTAAAACCTAAAGGGAAAGACCTAGCACCAAATCCAATTTGCCATCTGATCTAACCTCTGGAGGCAGTCAAAATGATCCTTAGAATTCTTCCCTACCTTATTCCTGTGCTGAGATACAGGCTGCTCCAACCTGCTGTAAAATGCTTGATTTCGAGAGTGAGCGAAACTAATGAAAACATTGTTGGGGTAAAACCTAAAGGGAAAGACCTAGCACCAAATCCAATTTGCCATCTGATCTAACTTCTGGAGGCAGTCAAAATGAGCCTTAGAATTCTTCCCTACCTTATTCCTGTGCTGAGATACAGGCTGCTCCAACCTGCTGTAAAATGCTTGATTTCGAGAGTGAGCGAAACTAATGAAAACATTGTTGGGGTAAAACCTAAAGGGAAAGACCTAGCACCAAATCCAATTTGCCATCTGATCTAACTTCTGGAGGCAGTCAAAATGAGCCTTAGAATTCTTCCCTACCTTATTCCTGTGCTGAGATACAGGCTGCTCCAACCTGCTGTAAAATGCTTGATTTCGAGAGTGAGCGAAACTAATGAAAACATTGTTGGGGTAAAACCTAAAGGGAAAGACCTAGCACCAAATCCAATTTGCCATCTGATCTAACTTCTGGAGGCAGCCAAAATGATCCTTAGAATTCTTCCCTACCTTATTCCTGTGCTGAGATACAGGCTGCTCCAACCTGCTGTAAAATGCTTGATTTCGAGAGTGAGCGAAACTAATGAAAACATTGTTGGGGTAAAACCTAAAGGGAAAGACCTAGCACCAAATCCAATTTGCCATCTGATCTAACTTCTGGAGGCAGTCAAAATGATCCTTAGAATTCTTCCCTACCTTATTCCTGTGCTGAGATACAGGCTGCTCCAACCTGCTGTAAAATGCTTGATTTCGAGAGTGAGCGAAACTAATGAAAACATTGTTGGGGTAAAACCTAAAGGGAAAGACCTAGCACCAAATCCAATTTGCCATCTGATCTAACTTCTGGAGGCAGTCAAAATGATCCTTAGAATTCTTCCCTACCTTATTCCTGTGCTGAGATACAGGCTGCTCCAACCTGCTGTAAAATGCTTGATTTCGAGAGTGAGCGAAACTAATGAAAACATTGTTGGGGTAAAACCTAAAGGGAAAGACCTAGCACCAAATCCAATTTGCCATCTGATCTAACTTCTGGAGGCAGTCAAAATGATCCTTAGAATTCTTCCCTACCTTATTCCTGTGCTGAGATACAGGCTGCTCCAACCTGCTGTAAAATGCTTGATTTCGAGAGTGAGCGAAACTAATGAAAACATTGTTGGGGTAAAACCTAAAGGGAAAGACCTAGCACCAAATCCAATTTGCCATCTGATCTAACTTCTGGAGGCAGTCAAAATGATCCTTAGAATTCTTCCCTACCTTATTCCTGTGCTGAGATACAGGCTGCTCCAACCTGCTGTAAAATGCTTGATTTCGAGAGTGAGCGAAACTAATGAAAACATTGTTGGGGTAAAACCTAAAGGGAAAGACCTAGCACCAAATCCAATTTGCCATCTGATCTAACTTCTGGAGGCAGTCAAAATGATCCTTAGAATTCTTCCCTACCTTATTCCTGTGCTGAGATACAGGCTGCTCCAACCTGCTGTAAAATGCTTGATTTTGAGAGTGAGCGAAACTAATGAAAACATTGTTGGGGTAAAACCTAAAGGGAAAGACCTAGCACCAAATCCAATTTGCCATCTGATCTAACTTCTGGAGGCAGTCAAAATGATCCTTAGAATTCTTCCCTACCTTATTCCTGTGCTGAGATACAGGCTGCTCCAACCTGCTGTAAAATGCTTGATTTCGAGAGTGAGCGAAACTAATGAAAACATTGTTGGGGTAAAACCTAAAGGGAAAGACCTAGCACCAAATCCAATTTGCCATCTGATCTAACTTCTGGAGGCAGTCAAAATGAGCCTTAGAATTCTTCCCTACCTTATTCCTGTGCTGAGATACAGGCTGCTCCAACCTGCTGTAAAATGCTTGATTTCGAGAGTGAGCGAAACTAATGAAAACATTGTTGGGGTAAAACCTAAAGGGAAAGACCTAGCACCAAATCCAATTTGCCATCTGATCTAACTTCTGGAGGCAGTCAAAATGAGCCTTAGAATTCTTCCCTACCTTATTCCTGTGCTGAGATACAGGCTGCTCCAACCTGCTGTAAAATGCTTGATTTCGAGAGTGAGCGAAACTAATGAAAACATTGTTGGGGTAAAACCTAAAGGGAAAGACCTAGCACCAAATCCAATTTGCCATCTGATCTAACTTCTGGAGGCAGTCAAAATGAGCCTTAGAATTCTTCCCTACCTTATTCCTGTGCTGAGATACAGGCTGCTCCAACCTGCTGTAAAATGCTTGATTTCGAGAGTGAGCGAAACTAATGAAAACATTGTTGGGGTAAAACCTAAAGGGAAAGACCTAGCACCAAATCCAATTTGCCATCTGATCTAACTTCTGGAGGCAGTCAAAATGATCCTTAGAATTCTTCCCTACCTTATTCCTGTGCTGAGATACAGGCTGCTCCAACCTGCTGTAAAATGCTTGATTTCGAGAGTGAGCGAAACTAATGAAAACATTGTTGGGGTAAAACCTAAAGGGAAAGACCTAGCACCAAATCCAATTTGCCATCTGATCTAACTTCTGGAGGCAGTCAAAATGAGCCTTAGAATTCTTCCCTACCTTATTCCTGTGCTGAGATACAGGCTGCTCCAACCTGCTGTAAAATGCTTGATTTCGAGAGTGAGCGAAACTAATGAAAACATTGTTGGGGTAAAACCTAAAGGGAAAGACCTAGCACCAAATCCAATTTGCCATCTGATCTAACTTCTGGAGGCAGTCAAAATGAGCCTTAGAATTCTTCCCTACCTTATTCCTGTGCTGAGATACAGGCTGCTCCAACCTGCTGTAAAATGCTTGATTTCGAGAGTGAGCGAAACTAATGAAAACATTGTTGGGGTAAAACCTAAAGGGAAAGACCTAGCACCAAATCCAATTTGCCATCTGATCTAACCTCTGGAGGCAGTCAAAATGATCCTTAGAATTCTTCCCTACCTTATTCCTATGCTGAGATACAGGCTGCTCCAACCTGCTGTAAAATGCTTGATTTCGAGAGTGAGCGAAACTAATGAAAACATTGTTGGGGTAAAACCTAAAGGGAAAGACCTAGCACCAAATCCAATTTGCCATCTGATCTAACTTCTGGAGGCAGTCAAAATGAGCCTTAGAATTCTTCCCTACCTTATTCCTGTGCTGAGATACAGGCTGCTCCAACCTGCTGTAAAATGCTTGATTTCGAGAGTGAGCGAAACTAATGAAAACATTGTTGGGGTAAAACCTAAAGGGAAAGACCTAGCACCAAATCCAATTTGCCATCTGATCTAACTTCTGGAGGCAGTCAAAATGATCCTCAGAATTCTTCCCTACCTTATTCCTGTGCTGAGATACAGGCTGCTCCAACCTGCTGTAAAATGCTTGATTTCGAGAGTGAGCGAAACTAATGAAAACATTGTTGGGGTAAAACCTAAAGGGAAAGACCTAGCACCAAATCCAATTTGCCATCTGATCTAACTTCTGGAGGCAGTCAAAATGAGCCTTAGAATTCTTCCCTACCTGATTCCTGTGCTGAGATACAGGCTGCTCCAACCTGCTGTAAAATGCTTGATTTCGAGAGTGAGCGAAACTAATGAAAACATTGTTGGGGTAAAACCTAAAGGGAAAGACCTAGCACCAAATCCAATTTGCCATCTGATCTAACTTCTGGAGGCAGTCAAAATGAGCCTTAGAATTCTTCCCTACCTTATTCCTGTGCTGAGATACAGGCTGCTCCAACCTGCTGTAAAATGCTTGATTTCGAGAGTGAGCGAAACTAATGAAAACATTGTTGGGGTAAAACCTAAAGGGAAAGACCTAGCACCAAATCCAATTTGCCATCTGATCTAACTTCTGGAGGCAGTCAAAATGATCCTTAGAATTCTTCCCTACCTTATTCCTGTGCTGAGATACAGGCTGCTCCAACCTGCTGTAAAATGCTTGATTTCGAGAGTGAGCGAAACTAATGAAAACATTGTTGGGGTAAAACCTAAAGGGAAAGACCTAGCACCAAATCCAATTTGCCATCTGATCTAACTTCTGGAGGCAGTCAAAATGATCCTTAGAATTCTTCCCTACCTTATTCCTGTGCTGAGATACAGGCTGCTCCAACCTGCTGTAAAATGCTTGATTTCGAGAGTGAGCGAAACTAATGAAAACATTGTTGGGGTAAAACCTAAAGGGAAAGACCTAGCACCAAATCCAATTTGCCATCTGATCTAACTTCTGGAGGCAGTCAAAATGAGCCTTAGAATTCTTCCCTACCTTATTCCTGTGCTGAGATACAGGCTGCTCCAACCTGCTGTAAAATGCTTGATTTCGAGAGTGAGCGAAACTAATGAAAACATTGTTGGGGTAAAACCTAAAGGGAAAGACCTAGCACCAAATCCAATTTGCCATCTGATCTAACTTCTGGAGGCAGCCAAAATGATCCTTAGAATTCTTCCCTACCTTATTCCTGTGCTGAGATACAGGCTGCTCCAACCTGCTGTAAAATGCTTGATTTCGAGAGTGAGCGAAACTAATGAAAACATTGTTGGGGTAAAACCTAAAGGGAAAGACCTAGCACCAAATCCAATTTGCCATCTGATCTAACTTCTGGAGGCAGTCAAAATGAGCCTTAGAATTCTTCCCTACCTTATTCCTGTGCTGAGATACAGGCTGCTCCAACCTGCTGTAAAATGCTTGATTTCGAGAGTGAGCGAAACTAATGAAAACATTGTTGGGGTAAAACCTAAAGGGAAAGACCTAGCACCAAATCCAATTTGCCATCTGATCTAACTTCTGGAGGCAGCCAAAATGATCCTTAGAATTCTTCCCTACCTTATTCCTGTGCTGAGATACAGGCTGCTCCAACCTGCTGTAAAATGCTTGATTTCGAGAGTGAGCGAAACTAATGAAAACATTGTTGGGGTAAAACCTAAAGGGAAAGACCTAGCACCAAATCCAATTTGCCATCTGATCTAACTTCTGGAGGCAGTCAAAATGAGCCTTAGAATTCTTCCCTACCTTATTCCTGTGCTGAGATACAGGCTGCTCCAACCTGCTGTAAAATGCTTGATTTCGAGAGTGAGCGAAACTAATGAAAACATTGTTGGGGTAAAACCTAAAGGGAAAGACCTAGCACCAAATCCAATTTGCCATCTGATCTAACTTCTGGAGGCAGTCAAAATGATCCTTAGAATTCTTCCCTACCTTATTCCTGTGCTGAGATACAGGCTGCTCCAACCTGCTGTAAAATGCTTGATTTCGAGAGTGAGCGAAACTAATGAAAACATTGTTGGGGTAAAACCTAAAGGGAAAGACCTAGCACCAAATCCAATTTGCCATCTGATCTAACTTCTGGAGGCAGTCAAAATGAGCCTTAGAATTCTTCCCTACCTTATTCCTGTGCTGAGATACAGGCTGCTCCAACCTGCTGTAAAATGCTTGATTTTGAGAGTGAGCGAAACTAATGAAAACATTGTTGGGGTAAAACCTAAAGGGAAAGACCTAGCACCAAATCCAATTTGCCATCTGATCTAACTTCTGGAGGCAGTCAAAATGAGCCTTAGAATTCTTCCCTACCTTATTCCTGTGCTGAGATACAGGCTGCTCCAACCTGCTGTAAAATGCTTGATTTCGAGAGTGAGCGAAACTAATGAAAACATTGTTGGGGTAAAACCTAAAGGGAAAGACCTAGCACCAAATCCAATTTGCCATCTGATCTAACCTCTGGAGGCAGTCAAAATGATCCTTAGAATTCTTCCCTACCTTATTCCTGTGCTGAGATACAGGCTGCTCCAACCTGCTGTAAAATGCTTGATTTCGAGAGTGAGCGAAACTAATGAAAACATTGTTGGGGTAAAACCTAAAGGGAAAGACCTAGCACCAAATCCAATTTGCCATCTGATCTAACTTCTGGAGGCAGTCAAAATGAGCCTTAGAATTCTTCCCTACCTTATTCCTGTGCTGAGATACAGGCTGCTCCAACCTGCTGTAAAATGCTTGATTTCGAGAGTGAGCGAAACTAATGAAAACATTGTTGGGGTAAAACCTAAAGGGAAAGACCTAGCACCAAATCCAATTTGCCATCTGATCTAACTTCTGGAGGCAGTCAAAATGATCCTTAGAATTCTTCCCTACCTTATTCCTGTGCTGAGATACAGGCTGCTCCAACCTGCTGTAAAATGCTTGATTTCGAGAGTGAGCGAAACTAATGAAAACATTGTTGGGGTAAAACCTAAAGGGAAAGACCTAGCACCAAATCCAATTTGCCATCTGATCTAACTTCTGGAGGCAGTCAAAATGAGCCTTAGAATTCTTCCCTACCTTATTCCTGTGCTGAGATACAGGCTGCTCCAACCTGCTGTAAAATGCTTGATTTCGAGAGTGAGCGAAACTAATGAAAACATTGTTGGGGTAAAACCTAAAGGGAAAGACCTAGCACCAAATCCAATTTGCCATCTGATCTAACCTCTGGAGGCAGTCAAAATGATCCTTAGAATTCTTCCCTACCTTATTCCTGTGCTGAGATACAGGCTGCTCCAACCTGCTGTAAAATGCTTGATTTCGAGAGTGAGCGAAACTAATGAAAACATTGTTGGGGTAAAACCTAAAGGGAAAGACCTAGCACCAAATCCAATTTGCCATCTGATCTAACTTCTGGAGGCAGTCAAAATGAGCCTTAGAATTCTTCCCTACCTTATTCCTGTGCTGAGATACAGGCTGCTCCAACCTGCTGTAAAATGCTTGATTTCGAGAGTGAGCGAAACTAATGAAAACATTGTTGGGGTAAAACCTAAAGGGAAAGACCTAGCACCAAATCCAATTTGCCATCTGATCTAACTTCTGGAGGCAGTCAAAATGAGCCTTAGAATTCTTCCCTACCTTATTCCTGTGCTGAGATACAGGCTGCTCCAACCTGCTGTAAAATGCTTGATTTCGAGAGTGAGCGAAACTAATGAAAACATTGTTGGGGTAAAACCTAAAGGGAAAGACCTAGCACCAAATCCAATTTGCCATCTGATCTAACTTCTGGAGGCAGTCAAAATGAGCCTTAGAATTCTTCCCTACCTTATTCCTGTGCTGAGATACAGGCTGCTCCAACCTGCTGTAAAATGCTTGATTTCGAGAGTGAGCGAAACTAATGAAAACATTGTTGGGGTAAAACCTAAAGGGAAAGACCTAGCACCAAATCCAATTTGCCATCTGATCTAACTTCTGGAGGCAGTCAAAATGAGCCTTAGAATTCTTCCCTACCTTATTCCTGTGCTGAGATACAGGCTGCTCCAACCTGCTGTAAAATGCTTGATTTCGAGAGTGAGCGAAACTAATGAAAACATTGTTGGGGTAAAACCTAAAGGGAAAGACCTAGCACCAAATCCAATTTGCCATCTGATCTAACTTCTGGAGGCAGTCAAAATGAGCCTTAGAATTCTTCCCTACCTTATTCCTGTGCTGAGATACAGGCTGCTCCAACCTGCTGTAAAATGCTTGATTTCGAGAGTGAGCGAAACTAATGAAAACATTGTTGGGGTAAAACCTAAAGGGAAAGACCTAGCACCAAATCCAATTTGCCATCTGATCTAACTTCTGGAGGCAGTCAAAATGAGCCTTAGAATTCTTCCCTACCTTATTCCTGTGCTGAGATACAGGCTGCTCCAACCTGCTGTAAAATGCTTGATTTCGAGAGTGAGCGAAACTAATGAAAACATTGTTGGGGTAAAACCTAAAGGGAAAGACCTAGCACCAAATCCAATTTGCCATCTGATCTAACTTCTGGAGGCAGTCAAAATGATCCTTAGAATTCTTCCCTACCTTATTCCTGTGCTGAGATACAGGCTGCTCCAACCTGCTGTAAAATGCTTGATTTCGAGAGTGAGCGAAACTAATGAAAACATTGTTGGGGTAAAACCTAAAGGGAAAGACCTAGCACCAAATCCAATTTGCCATCTGATCTAACTTCTGGAGGCAGTCAAAATGATCCTTAGAATTCTTCCCTACCTTATTCCTGTGCTGAGATACAGGCTGCTCCAACCTGCTGTAAAATGCTTGATTTCGAGAGTGAGCGAAACTAATGAAAACATTGTTGGGGTAAAACCTAAAGGGAAAGACCTAGCACCAAATCCAATTTGCCATCTGATCTAACTTCTGGAGGCAGTCAAAATGAGCCTTAGAATTCTTCCCTACCTTATTCCTGTGCTGAGATACAGGCTGCTCCAACCTGCTGTAAAATGCTTGATTTTGAGAGTGAGCGAAACTAATGAAAACATTGTTGGGGTAAAACCTAAAGGGAAAGACCTAGCACCAAATCCAATTTGCCATCTGATCTAACTTCTGGAGGCAGTCAAAATGAGCCTTAGAATTCTTCCCTACCTTATTCCTGTGCTGAGATACAGGCTGCTCCAACCTGCTGTAAAATGCTTGATTTCGAGAGTGAGCGAAACTAATGAAAACATTGTTGGGGTAAAACCTAAAGGGAAAGACCTAGCACCAAATCCAATTTGCCATCTGATCTAACTTCTGGAGGCAGTCAAAATGAGCCTTAGAATTCTTCCCTACCTTATTCCTGTGCTGAGATACAGGCTGCTCCAACCTGCTGTAAAATGCTTGATTTCGAGAGTGAGCGAAACTAATGAAAACATTGTTGGGGTAAAACCTAAAGGGAAAGACCTAGCACCAAATCCAATTTGCCATCTGATCTAACCTCTGGAGGCAGTCAAAATGATCCTTAGAATTCTTCCCTACCTTATTCCTGTGCTGAGATACAGGCTGCTCCAACCTGCTGTAAAATGCTTGATTTCGAGAGTGAGCGAAACTAATGAAAACATTGTTGGGGTAAAACCTAAAGGGAAAGACCTAGCACCAAATCCAATTTGCCATCTGATCTAACTTCTGGAGGCAGTCAAAATGAGCCTTAGAATTCTTCCCTACCTGATTCCTGTGCTGAGATACAGGCTGCTCCAACCTGCTGTAAAATGCTTGATTTCGAGAGTGAGCGAAACTAATGAAAACATTGTTGGGGTAAAACCTAAAGGGAAAGACCTAGCACCAAATCCAATTTGCCATCTGATCTAACTTCTGGAGGCAGTCAAAATGATCCTTAGAATTCTTCCCTACCTTATTCCTGTGCTGAGATACAGGCTGCTCCAACCTGCTGTAAAATGCTTGATTTCGAGAGTGAGCGAAACTAATGAAAACATTGTTGGGGTAAAACCTAAAGGGAAAGACCTAGCACCAAATCCAATTTGCCATCTGATCTAACTTCTGGAGGCAGCCAAAATGATCCTTAGAATTCTTCCCTACCTTATTCCTGTGCTGAGATACAGGCTGCTCCAACCTGCTGTAAAATGCTTGATTTCGAGAGTGAGCGAAACTAATGAAAACATTGTTGGGGTAAAACCTAAAGGGAAAGACCTAGCACCAAATCCAATTTGCCATCTGATCTAACTTCTGGAGGCAGTCAAAATGAGCCTTAGAATTCTTCCCTACCTTATTCCTGTGCTGAGATACAGGCTGCTCCAACCTGCTGTAAAATGCTTGATTTCGAGAGTGAGCGAAACTAATGAAAACATTGTTGGGGTAAAACCTAAAGGGAAAGACCTAGCACCAAATCCAATTTGCCATCTGATCTAACTTCTGGAGGCAGTCAAAATGAGCCTTAGAATTCTTCCCTACCTTATTCCTGTGCTGAGATACAGGCTGCTCCAACCTGCTGTAAAATGCTTGATTTCGAGAGTGAGCGAAACTCATGAAAACATTGTTGGGGTAAAACCTAAAGGGAAAGACCTAGCACCAAATCCAATTTGCCATCTGATCTAACTTCTGGAGGCAGTCAAAATGAGCCTTAGAATTCTTCCCTACCTTATTCCTGTGCTGAGATACAGGCTGCTCCAACCTGCTGTAAAATGCTTGATTTCGAGAGTGAGCGAAACTAATGAAAACATTGTTGGGGTAAAACCTAAAGGGAAAGACCTAGCACCAAATCCAATTTGCCATCTGATCTAACTTCTGGAGGCAGTCAAAATGATCCTTAGAATTCTTCCCTACCTTATTCCTGTGCTGAGATACAGGCTGCTCCAACCTGCTGTAAAATGCTTGATTTCGAGAGTGAGCGAAACTAATGAAAACATTGTTGGGGTAAAACCTAAAGGGAAAGACCTAGCACCAAATCCAATTTGCCATCTGATCTAACTTCTGGAGGCAGTCAAAATGAGCCTTAGAATTCTTCCCTACCTTATTCCTGTGCTGAGATACAGGCTGCTCCAACCTGCTGTAAAATGCTTGATTTTGAGAGTGAGCGAAACTAATGAAAACATTGTTGGGGTAAAACCTAAAGGGAAAGACCTAGCACCAAATCCAATTTGCCATCTGATCTAACTTCTGGAGGCAGTCAAAATGAGCCTTAGAATTCTTCCCTACCTTATTCCTGTGCTGAGATACAGGCTGCTCCAACCTGCTGTAAAATGCTTGATTTCGAGAGTGAGCGAAACTAATGAAAACATTGTTGGGGTAAAACCTAAAGGGAAAGACCTAGCACCAAATCCAATTTGCCATCTGATCTAACTTCTGGAGGCAGTCAAAATGAGCCTTAGAATTCTTCCCTACCTTATTCCTGTGCTGAGATACAGGCTGCTCCAACCTGCTGTAAAATGCTTGATTTCGAGAGTGAGCGAAACTAATGAAAACATTGTTGGGGTAAAACCTAAAGGGAAAGACCTAGCACCAAATCCAATTTGCCATCTGATCTAACTTCTGGAGGCAGTCAAAATGAGCCTTAGAATTCTTCCCTACCTTATTCCTGTGCTGAGATACAGGCTGCTCCAACCTGCTGTAAAATGCTTGATTTCGAGAGTGAGCGAAACTAATGAAAACATTGTTGGGGTAAAACCTAAAGGGAAAGACCTAGCACCAAATCCAATTTGCCATCTGATCTAACTTCTGGAGGCAGTCAAAATGAGCCTTAGAATTCTTCCCTACCTTATTCCTGTGCTGAGATACAGGCTGCTCCAACCTGCTGTAAAATGCTTGATTTCGAGAGTGAGCGAAACTAATGAAAACATTGTTGGGGTAAAACCTAAAGGGAAAGACCTAGCACCAAATCCAATTTGCCATCTGATCTAACTTCTGGAGGCAGTCAAAATGAGCCTTAGAATTCTTCCCTACCTTATTCCTGTGCTGAGATACAGGCTGCTCCAACCTGCTGTAAAATGCTTGATTTCGAGAGTGAGCGAAACTAATGAAAACATTGTTGGGGTAAAACCTAAAGGGAAAGACCTAGCACCAAATCCAATTTGCCATCTGATCTAACTTCTGGAGGCAGTCAAAATGAGCCTTAGAATTCTTCCCTACCTTATTCCTGTGCTGAGATACAGGCTGCTCCAACCTGCTGTAAAATGCTTGATTTCGAGAGTGAGCGAAACTAATGAAAACATTGTTGGGGTAAAACCTAAAGGGAAAGACCTAGCACCAAATCCAATTTGCCATCTGATCCAGCTTCTGGAGGCAGTCAAAATGAGCCTTAGAATTCTTCCCTACCTTATTCCTGTGCTGAGATACAGGCTGCTCCAACCTGCTGTAAAATGCTTGATTTCGAGAGTGAGCGAAACTAATGAAAACATTGTTGGGGTAAAACCTAAAGGGAAAGACCTAGCACCAAATCCAATTTGCCATCTGATCTAACTTCTGGAGGCAGTCAAAATGATCCTTAGAATTCTTCCCTACCTTATTCCTGTGCTGAGATACAGGCTGCTCCAACCTGCTGTAAAATGCTTGATTTCGAGAGTGAGCGAAACTAATGAAAACATTGTTGGGGTAAAACCTAAAGGGAAAGACCTAGCACCAAATCCAATTTGCCATCTGATCTAACTTCTGGAGGCAGTCAAAATGATCCCTAGAATTCTTCCCTACCTTATTCCTGTGCTGAGATACAGGCTGCTCCAACCTGCTGTAAAATGCTTGATTTCGAGAGTGAGCGAAACTAATGAAAACATTGTTGGGGTAAAACCTAAAGGGAAAGACCTAGCACCAAATCCAATTTGCCATCTGATCTAACTTCTGGAGGCAGTCAAAATGAGCCTTAGAATTCTTCCCTACCTTATTCCTGTGCTGAGATACAGGCTGCTCCAACCTGCTGTAAAATGCTTGATTTCGAGAGTGAGCGAAACTAATGAAAACATTGTTGGGGTAAAACCTAAAGGGAAAGACCTAGCACCAAATCCAATTTGCCATCTGATCTAACTTCTGGAGGCAGTCAAAATGAGCCTTAGAATTCTTCCCTACCTTATTCCTGTGCTGAGATACAGGCTGCTCCAACCTGCTGTAAAATGCTTGATTTCGAGAGTGAGCGAAACTAATGAAAACATTGTTGGGGTAAAACCTAAAGGGAAAGACCTAGCACCAAATCCAATTTGCCATCTGATCTAACTTCTGGAGGCAGTCAAAATGAGCCTTAGAATTCTTCCCTACCTTATTCCTGTGCTGAGATACAGGCTGCTCCAACCTGCTGTAAAATGCTTGATTTCGAGAGTGAGCGAAACTAATGAAAACATTGTTGGGGTAAAACCTAAAGGGAAAGACCTAGCACCAAATCCAATTTGCCATCTGATCTAACTTCTGGAGGCAGTCAAAATGAGCCTTAGAATTCTTCCCTACCTTATTCCTGTGCTGAGATACAGGCTGCTCCAACCTGCTGTAAAATGCTTGATTTCGAGAGTGAGCGAAACTAATGAAAACATTGTTGGGGTAAAACCTAAAGGGAAAGACCTAGCACCAAATCCAATTTGCCATCTGATCTAACTTCTGGAGGCAGTCAAAATGAGCCTTAGAATTCTTCCCTACCTTATTCCTGTGCTGAGATACAGGCTGCTCCAACCTGCTGTAAAATGCTTGATTTCGAGAGTGAGCGAAACTAATGAAAACATTGTTGGGGTAAAACCTAAAGGGAAAGACCTAGCACCAAATCCAATTTGCCATCTGATCCAGCTTCTGGAGGCAGTCAAAATGAGCCTTAGAATTCTTCCCTACCTTATTCCTGTGCTGAGATACAGGCTGCTCCAACCTGCTGTAAAATGCTTGATTTCGAGAGTGAGCGAAACTAATGAAAACATTGTTGGGGTAAAACCTAAAGGGAAAGACCTAGCACCAAATCCAATTTGCCATCTGATCTAACTTCTGGAGGCAGTCAAAATGATCCTTAGAATTCTTCCCTACCTTATTCCTGTGCTGAGATACAGGCTGCTCCAACCTGCTGTAAAATGCTTGATTTCGAGAGTGAGCGAAACTAATGAAAACATTGTTGGGGTAAAACCTAAAGGGAAAGACCTAGCACCAAATCCAATTTGCCATCTGATCTAACTTCTGGAGGCAGTCAAAATGAGCCTTAGAATTCTTCCCTACCTTATTCCTGTGCTGAGATACAGGCTGCTCCAACCTGCTGTAAAATGCTTGATTTCGAGAGTGAGCGAAACTAATGAAAACATTGTTGGGGTAAAACCTAAAGGGAAAGACCTAGCACCAAATCCAATTTGCCATCTGATCTAACTTCTGGAGGCAGTCAAAATGAGCCTTAGAATTCTTCCCTACCTTATTCCTGTGCTGAGATACAGGCTGCTCCAACCTGCTGTAAAATGCTTGATTTCGAGAGTGAGCGAAACTAATGAAAACATTGTTGGGGTAAAACCTAAAGGGAAAGACCTAGCACCAAATCCAATTTGCCATCTGATCTAACTTCTGGAGGCAGTCAAAATGATCCTTAGAATTCTTCCCTACCTTATTCCTGTGCTGAGATACAGGCTGCTCCAACCTGCTGTAAAATGCTTGATTTCGAGAGTGAGCGAAACTAATGAAAACATTGTTGGGGTAAAACCTAAAGGGAAAGACCTAGCACCAAATCCAATTTGCCATCTGATCTAACTTCTGGAGGCAGTCAAAATGAGCCTTAGAATTCTTCCCTACCTTATTCCTGTGCTGAGATACAGGCTGCTCCAACCTGCTGTAAAATGCTTGATTTCGAGAGTGAGCGAAACTAATGAAAACATTGTTGGGGTAAAACCTAAAGGGAAAGACCTAGCACCAAATCCAATTTGCCATCTGATCCAGCTTCTGGAGGCAGTCAAAATGAGCCTTAGAATTCTTCCCTACCTTATTCCTGTGCTGAGATACAGGCTGCTCCAACCTGCTGTAAAATGCTTGATTTCGAGAGTGAGCGAAACTAATGAAAACATTGTTGGGGTAAAACCTAAAGGGAAAGACCTAGCACCAAATCCAATTTGCCATCTGATCTAACTTCTGGAGGCAGTCAAAATGATCCTTAGAATTCTTCCCTACCTTATTCCTGTGCTGAGATACAGGCTGCTCCAACCTGCTGTAAAATGCTTGATTTCGAGAGTGAGCGAAACTAATGAAAACATTGTTGGGGTAAAACCTAAAGGGAAAGACCTAGCACCAAATCCAATTTGCCATCTGATCTAACTTCTGGAGGCAGTCAAAATGATCCCTAGAATTCTTCCCTACCTTATTCCTGTGCTGAGATACAGGCTGCTCCAACCTGCTGTAAAATGCTTGATTTCGAGAGTGAGCGAAACTAATGAAAACATTGTTGGGGTAAAACCTAAAGGGAAAGACCTAGCACCAAATCCAATTTGCCATCTGATCTAACTTCTGGAGGCAGTCAAAATGAGCCTTAGAATTCTTCCCTACCTTATTCCTGTGCTGAGATACAGGCTGCTCCAACCTGCTGTAAAATGCTTGATTTCGAGAGTGAGCGAAACTAATGAAAACATTGTTGGGGTAAAACCTAAAGGGAAAGACCTAGCACCAAATCCAATTTGCCATCTGATCTAACTTCTGGAGGCAGTCAAAATGAGCCTTAGAATTCTTCCCTACCTTATTCCTGTGCTGAGATACAGGCTGCTCCAACCTGCTGTAAAATGCTTGATTTCGAGAGTGAGCGAAACTAATGAAAACATTGTTGGGGTAAAACCTAAAGGGAAAGACCTAGCACCAAATCCAATTTGCCATCTGATCTAACTTCTGGAGGCAGTCAAAATGAGCCTTAGAATTCTTCCCTACCTTATTCCTGTGCTGAGATACAGGCTGCTCCAACCTGCTGTAAAATGCTTGATTTCGAGAGTGAGCGAAACTAATGAAAACATTGTTGGGGTAAAACCTAAAGGGAAAGACCTAGCACCAAATCCAATTTGCCATCTGATCTAACTTCTGGAGGCAGTCAAAATGATCCTTAGAATTCTTCCCTACCTTATTCCTGTGCTGAGATACAGGCTGCTCCAACCTGCTGTAAAATGCTTGATTTCGAGAGTGAGCGAAACTAATGAAAACATTGTTGGGGTAAAACCTAAAGGGAAAGACCTAGCACCAAATCCAATTTGCCATCTGATCTAACTTCTGGAGGCAGTCAAAATGATCCTTAGAATTCTTCCCTACCTTATTCCTGTGCTGAGATACAGGCTGCTCCAACCTGCTGTAAAATGCTTGATTTTGAGAGTGAGCGAAACTAATGAAAACATTGTTGGGGTAAAACCTAAAGGGAAAGACCTAGCACCAAATCCAATTTGCCATCTGATCTAACTTCTGGAGGCAGTCAAAATGAGCCTTAGAATTCTTCCCTACCTTATTCCTGTGCTGAGATACAGGCTGCTCCAACCTGCTGTAAAATGCTTGATTTCGAGAGTGAGCGAAACTAATGAAAACATTGTTGGGGTAAAACCTAAAGGGAAAGACCTAGCACCAAATCCAATTTGCCATGTGATCTAACTTCTGGAGGCAGTCAAAATGAGCCTTAGAATTCTTCCCTACCTTATTCCTGTGCTGAGATACAGGCTGCTCCAACCTGCTGTAAAATGCTTGATTTCGAGAGTGAGCGAAACTAATGAAAACATTGTTGGGGTAAAACCTAAAGGGAAAGACCTAGCACCAAATCCAATTTGCCATCTGATCTAACTTCTGGAGGCAGTCAAAATGAGCCTTAGAATTCTTCCCTACCTTATTCCTGTGCTGAGATACAGGCTGCTCCAACCTGCTGTAAAATGCTTGATTTCGAGAGTGAGCGAAACTAATGAAAACATTGTTGGGGTAAAACCTAAAGGGAAAGACCTAGCACCAAATCCAATTTGCCATCTGATCTAACCTCTGGAGGCAGTCAAAATGATCCTTAGAATTCTTCCCTACCTTATTCCTGTGCTGAGATACAGGCTGCTCCAACCTGCTGTAAAATGCTTGATTTCGAGAGTGAGCGAAACTAATGAAAACATTGTTGGGGTAAAACCTAAAGGGAAAGACCTAGCACCAAATCCAATTTGCCATCTGATCTAACTTCTGGAGGCAGTCAAAATGAGCCTTAGAATTCTTCCCTACCTTATTCCTGTGCTGAGATACAGGCTGCTCCAACCTGCTGTAAAATGCTTGATTTCGAGAGTGAGCGAAACTAATGAAAACATTGTTGGGGTAAAACCTAAAGGGAAAGACCTAGCACCAAATCCAATTTGCCATCTGATCTAACTTCTGGAGGCAGTCAAAATGATCCTCAGAATTCTTCCCTACCTTATTCCTGTGCTGAGATACAGGCTGCTCCAACCTGCTGTAAAATGCTTGATTTCGAGAGTGAGCGAAACTAATGAAAACATTGTTGGGGTAAAACCTAAAGGGAAAGACCTAGCACCAAATCCAATTTGCCATCTGATCTAACTTCTGGAGGCAGTCAAAATGAGCCTTAGAATTCTTCCCTACCTGATTCCTGTGCTGAGATACAGGCTGCTCCAACCTGCTGTAAAATGCTTGATTTCGAGAGTGAGCGAAACTAATGAAAACATTGTTGGGGTAAAACCTAAAGGGAAAGACCTAGCACCAAATCCAATTTGCCATCTGATCTAACTTCTGGAGGCAGTCAAAATGAGCCTTAGAATTCTTCCCTACCTTATTCCTGTGCTGAGATACAGGCTGCTCCAACCTGCTGTAAAATGCTTGATTTCGAGAGTGAGCGAAACTAATGAAAACATTGTTGGGGTAAAACCTAAAGGGAAAGACCTAGCACCAAATCCAATTTGCCATCTGATCTAACTTCTGGAGGCAGTCAAAATGATCCTTAGAATTCTTCCCTACCTTATTCCTGTGCTGAGATACAGGCTGCTCCAACCTGCTGTAAAATGCTTGATTTCGAGAGTGAGCGAAACTAATGAAAACATTGTTGGGGTAAAACCTAAAGGGAAAGACCTAGCACCAAATCCAATTTGCCATCTGATCTAACTTCTGGAGGCAGTCAAAATGATCCTTAGAATTCTTCCCTACCTTATTCCTGTGCTGAGATACAGGCTGCTCCAACCTGCTGTAAAATGCTTGATTTCGAGAGTGAGCGAAACTAATGAAAACATTGTTGGGGTAAAACCTAAAGGGAAAGACCTAGCACCAAATCCAATTTGCCATCTGATCTAACTTCTGGAGGCAGTCAAAATGAGCCTTAGAATTCTTCCCTACCTTATTCCTGTGCTGAGATACAGGCTGCTCCAACCTGCTGTAAAATGCTTGATTTCGAGAGTGAGCGAAACTAATGAAAACATTGTTGGGGTAAAACCTAAAGGGAAAGACCTAGCACCAAATCCAATTTGCCATCTGATCTAACCTCTGGAGGCAGTCAAAATGATCCTTAGAATTCTTCCCTACCTTATTCCTGTGCTGAGATACAGGCTGCTCCAACCTGCTGTAAAATGCTTGATTTCGAGAGTGAGCGAAACTAATGAAAACATTGTTGGGGTAAAACCTAAAGGGAAAGACCTAGCACCAAATCCAATTTGCCATCTGATCTAACTTCTGGAGGCAGTCAAAATGAGCCTTAGAATTCTTCCCTACCTGATTCCTGTGCTGAGATACAGGCTGCTCCAACCTGCTGTAAAATGCTTGATTTCGAGAGTGAGCGAAACTAATGAAAACATTGTTGGGGTAAAACCTAAAGGGAAAGACCTAGCACCAAATCCAATTTGCCATCTGATCTAACTTCTGGAGGCAGTCAAAATGAGCCTTAGAATTCTTCCCTACCTTATTCCTGTGCTGAGATACAGGCTGCTCCAACCTGCTGTAAAATGCTTGATTTCGAGAGTGAGCGAAACTAATGAAAACATTGTTGGGGTAAAACCTAAAGGGAAAGACCTAGCACCAAATCCAATTTGCCATCTGATCTAACTTCTGGAGGCAGCCAAAATGATCCTTAGAATTCTTCCCTACCTTATTCCTGTGCTGAGATACAGGCTGCTCCAACCTGCTGTAAAATGCTTGATTTCGAGAGTGAGCGAAACTAATGAAAACATTGTTGGGGTAAAACCTAAAGGGAAAGACCTAGCACCAAATCCAATTTGCCATCTGATCTAACTTCTGGAGGCAGTCAAAATGAGCCTTAGAATTCTTCCCTACCTTATTCCTGTGCTGAGATACAGGCTGCTCCAACCTGCTGTAAAATGCTTGATTTCGAGAGTGAGCGAAACTAATGAAAACATTGTTGGGGTAAAACCTAAAGGGAAAGACCTAGCACCAAATCCAATTTGCCATCTGATCTAACTTCTGGAGGCAGTCAAAATGATCCTTAGAATTCTTCCCTACCTTATTCCTGTGCTGAGATACAGGCTGCTCCAACCTGCTGTAAAATGCTTGATTTCGAGAGTGAGCGAAACTAATGAAAACATTGTTGGGGTAAAACCTAAAGGGAAAGACCTAGCACCAAATCCAATTTGCCATCTGATCTAACTTCTGGAGGCAGTCAAAATGAGCCTTAGAATTCTTCCCTACCTTATTCCTGTGCTGAGATACAGGCTGCTCCAACCTGCTGTAAAATGCTTGATTTTGAGAGTGAGCGAAACTAATGAAAACATTGTTGGGGTAAAACCTAAAGGGAAAGACCTAGCACCAAATCCAATTTGCCATCTGATCTAACTTCTGGAGGCAGTCAAAATGATCCTTAGAATTCTTCCCTACCTTATTCCTGTGCTGAGATACAGGCTGCTCCAACCTGCTGTAAAATGCTTGATTTCGAGAGTGAGCGAAACTAATGAAAACATTGTTGGGGTAAAACCTAAAGGGAAAGACCTAGCACCAAATCCAATTTGCCATCTGATCTAACTTCTGGAGGCAGTCAAAATGAGCCTTAGAATTCTTCCCTACCTTATTCCTGTGCTGAGATACAGGCTGCTCCAACCTGCTGTAAAATGCTTGATTTCGAGAGTGAGCGAAACTAATGAAAACATTGTTGGGGTAAAACCTAAAGGGAAAGACCTAGCACCAAATCCAATTTGCCATCTGATCTAACTTCTGGAGGCAGTCAAAATGATCCTTAGAATTCTTCCCTACCTTATTCCTGTGCTGAGATACAGGCTGCTCCAACCTGCTGTAAAATGCTTGATTTCGAGAGTGAGCGAAACTAATGAAAACATTGTTGGGGTAAAACCTAAAGGGAAAGACCTAGCACCAAATCCAATTTGCCATCTGATCTAACTTCTGGAGGCAGTCAAAATGAGCCTTAGAATTCTTCCCTACCTTATTCCTGTGCTGAGATACAGGCTGCTCCAACCTGCTGTAAAATGCTTGATTTCGAGAGTGAGCGAAACTAATGAAAACATTGTTGGGGTAAAACCTAAAGGGAAAGACCTAGCACCAAATCCAATTTGCCATCTGATCCAGCTTCTGGAGGCAGTCAAAATGAGCCTTAGAATTCTTCCCTACCTTATTCCTGTGCTGAGATACAGGCTGCTCCAACCTGCTGTAAAATGCTTGATTTCGAGAGTGAGCGAAACTAATGAAAACATTGTTGGGGTAAAACCTAAAGGGAAAGACCTAGCACCAAATCCAATTTGCCATCTGATCTAACTTCTGGAGGCAGTCAAAATGATCCTTAGAATTCTTCCCTACCTTATTCCTGTGCTGAGATACAGGCTGCTCCAACCTGCTGTAAAATGCTTGATTTCGAGAGTGAGCGAAACTAATGAAAACATTGTTGGGGTAAAACCTAAAGGGAAAGACCTAGCACCAAATCCAATTTGCCATCTGATCTAACTTCTGGAGGCAGTCAAAATGATCCCTAGAATTCTTCCCTACCTTATTCCTGTGCTGAGATACAGGCTGCTCCAACCTGCTGTAAAATGCTTGATTTCGAGAGTGAGCGAAACTAATGAAAACATTGTTGGGGTAAAACCTAAAGGGAAAGACCTAGCACCAAATCCAATTTGCCATCTGATCTAACTTCTGGAGGCAGTCAAAATGAGCCTTAGAATTCTTCCCTACCTTATTCCTGTGCTGAGATACAGGCTGCTCCAACCTGCTGTAAAATGCTTGATTTCGAGAGTGAGCGAAACTAATGAAAACATTGTTGGGGTAAAACCTAAAGGGAAAGACCTAGCACCAAATCCAATTTGCCATCTGATCTAACTTCTGGAGGCAGTCAAAATGAGCCTTAGAATTCTTCCCTACCTTATTCCTGTGCTGAGATACAGGCTGCTCCAACCTGCTGTAAAATGCTTGATTTCGAGAGTGAGCGAAACTAATGAAAACATTGTTGGGGTAAAACCTAAAGGGAAAGACCTAGCACCAAATCCAATTTGCCATCTGATCTAACTTCTGGAGGCAGCCAAAATGATCCTTAGAATTCTTCCCTACCTTATTCCTGTGCTGAGATACAGGCTGCTCCAACCTGCTGTAAAATGCTTGATTTCGAGAGTGAGCGAAACTAATGAAAACATTGTTGGGGTAAAACCTAAAGGGAAAGACCTAGCACCAAATCCAATTTGCCATCTGATCTAACTTCTGGAGGCAGTCAAAATGAGCCTTAGAATTCTTCCCTACCTTATTCCTGTGCTGAGATACAGGCTGCTCCAACCTGCTGTAAAATGCTTGATTTCGAGAGTGAGCGAAACTAATGAAAACATTGTTGGGGTAAAACCTAAAGGGAAAGACCTAGCACCAAATCCAATTTGCCATCTGATCTAACTTCTGGAGGCAGTCAAAATGATCCTTAGAATTCTTCCCTACCTTATTCCT
>NW_027144837.1:0-31800 GCF_026170545.1 Melanerpes formicivorus
CAAATTGGATTTGGTGCTAGGTCTTTCCCTTTAGGTTTTACCCCAACAATGTTTTCATTAGTTTCGCTCACTCTCGAAATCAAGCATTTTACAGCAGTTGGAGCAGCCTGTATCTCAGCACAGGAATAAGGTAGGGAAGAATTCTAAGGCTCATTTTGACTGCCTCCAGAAGTTAGATCAGATGGCAAATTGGATTTGGTGCTAGGTCTTTCCCTTTAGGTTTTTACCCCAACAATGTTTTCATTAGTTTCGCTCACTCTCGAAATCAAGCATTTTACAGCAGGTTGGAGCAGCCTGTATCTCAGCACAGGAATAAGGTAGGGAAGAATTCTAAGGATCATTTTGACTGCCTCCAGAAGTTAGATCAGATGGCAAATTGGATTTGGTGCTAGGTCTTTCCCTTTAGGTTTTACCCCAACAATGTTTTCATTAGTTTCGCTCACTCTCGAAATCAAGCATTTTACAGCAGGTTGGAGCAGCCTGTATCTCAGCACAGGAATAAGGTAGGGAAGAATTCTAAGGATCATTTTGACTGCCTCCAGAAGTTAGATCAGATGGCAAATTGGATTTGGTGCTAGGTCTTTCCCTTTAGGTTTTACCCCAACAATGTTTTCATTAGTTTCGCTCACTCTCGAAATCAAGCATTTTACAGCAGGTTGGAGCAGCCTGTATCTCAGCACAGGAATAAGGTAGGGAAGAATTCTAAGGATCATTTTGACTGCCTCCAGAAGTTAGATCAGATGGCAAATTGGATTTGGTGCTAGGTCTTTCCCTTTAGGTTTTACCCCAACAATGTTTTCATTAGTTTCACTCACTCTCGAAATCAAGCATTTTACAGCAGGTTGGAGCAGCCTGTATCTCAGCACAGGAATAAGGTAGGGAAGAATTCTAAGGCTCATTTTGACTGCCTCCAGAAGTTAGATCAGATGGCAAATTGGATTTGGTGCTAGGTCTTTCCCTTTAGGTTTTACCCCAACAATGTTTTCATTAGTTTCGCTCACTCTCGAAATCAAGCATTTTACAGCAGGTTGGAGCAGCCTGTATCTCAGCACAGGAATAAGGTAGGGAAGAATTCTAAGGATCATTTTGACTGCCTCCAGAAGTTAGATCAGATGGCAAATTGGATTTGGTGCTAGGTCTTTCCCTTTAGGTTTTACCCCAACAATGTTTTCATTAGTTTCGCTCACTCTCGAAATCAAGCATTTTACAGCAGGTTGGAGCAGCCTGTATCTCAGCACAGGAATAAGGTAGGGAAGAATTCTAAGGATCATTTTGACTGCCTCCAGAAGTTAGATCAGATGGCAAATTGGATTTGGTGCTAGGTCTTTCCCTTTAGGTTTTACCCCAACAATGTTTTCATTAGTTTCGCTCACTCTCGAAATCAAGCATTTTACAGCAGGTTGGAGCAGCCTGTATCTCAGCACAGGAATAAGGTAGGGAAGAATTCTAAGGATCATTTTGACTGCCTCCAGAAGTTAGATCAGATGGCAAATTGGATTTGGTGCTAGGTCTTTCCCTTTAGGTTTTACCCCAACAATGTTTTCATTAGTTTCGCTCACTCTCGAAATCAAGCATTTTACAGCAGGTTGGAGCAGCCTGTATCTCAGCACAGGAATAAGGTAGGGAAGAATTCTAAGGCTCATTTTGACTGCCTCCAGAAGTTAGATCAGATGGCAAATTGGATTTGGTGCTAGGTCTTTCCCTTTAGGTTTTACCCCAACAATGTTTTCATTAGTTTCGCTCACTCTCGAAATCAAGCATTTTACAGCAGGTTGGAGCAGCCTGTATCTCAGCACAGGAATAAGGTAGGGAAGAATTCTAAGGCTCATTTTGACTGCCTCCAGAAGTTAGATCAGATGGCAAATTGGATTTGGTGCTAGGTCTTTCCCTTCAGGTTTTACCCCAACAATGTTTTCATTAGTTTCGCTCACTCTCGAAATCAAGCATTTTACAGCAGGTTGGAGCAGCCTGTATCTCAGCACAGGAATAAGGTAGGGAAGAATTCTAAGGATCATTTTGACTGCCTCCAGAAGTTAGATCAGATGGCAAATTGGATTTGGTGCTAGGTCTTTCCCTTTAGGTTTTACCCCAACAATGTTTTCATTAGTTTCGCTCACTCTCGAAATCAAGCATTTTACAGCAGGTTGAGCAGCCTGTATCTCAGCACAGGAATAAGGTAGGGAAGAATTCTAAGGATCATTTTGACTGCCTCCAGAAGTTAGATCAGATGGCAAATTGGATTTGGTGCTAGGTCTTTCCCTTTAGGTTTTACCCCAACAATGTTTTCATTAGTTTCGCTCACTCTCGAAATCAAGCATTTTACAGCAGGTTGGAGCAGCCTGTATCTCAGCACAGGAATAAGGTAGGGAAGAATTCTAAGGCTCATTTTGACTGCCTCCAGAAGTTAGATCAGATGGCAAATTGGATTTGGTGCTAGGTCTTTCCCTTTAGGTTTTACCCCAACAATGTTTTCATTAGTTTCGCTCACTCTCGAAATCAAGCATTTTACAGCAGGTTGGAGCAGCCTGTATCTCAGCACAGGAATAAGGTAGGGAAGAATTCTAAGGATCATTTTGACTGCCTCCAGAAGTTAGATCAGATGGCAAATTGGATTTGGTGCTAGGTCTTTCCCTTTAGGTTTTACCCCAACAATGTTTTCATTAGTTTCGCTCACTCTCGAAATCAAGCATTTTACAGCAGGTTGGAGCAGCCTGTATCTCAGCACAGGAATAAGGTAGGGAAGAATTCTAAGGCTCATTTTGACTGCCTCCAGAAGTTAGATCAGATGGCAAATTGGATTTGGTGCTAGGTCTTTCCCTTTAGGTTTTACCCCAACAATGTTTTCATTAGTTTCGCTCACTCTCGAAATCAAGCATTTTACAGCAGGTTGGAGCAGCCTGTATCTCAGCACAGGAATAAGGTAGGGAAGAATTCTAAGGATCATTTTGACTGCCTCCAGAAGTTAGATCAGATGGCAAATTGGATTTGGTGCTAGGTCTTTCCCTTTAGGTTTTACCCCAACAATGTTTTCATTAGTTTCGCTCACTCTCGAAATCAAGCATTTTACAGCAGGTTGGAGCAGCCTGTATCTCAGCACAGGAATAAGGTAGGGAAGAATTCTAAGGATCATTTTGACTGCCTCCAGAAGTTAGATCAGATGGCAAATTGGATTTGGTGCTAGGTCTTTCCCTTTAGGTTTTACCCCAACAATGTTTTCATTAGTTTCGCTCACTCTCGAAATCAAGCATTTTACAGCAGGTTGGAGCAGCCTGTATCTCAGCACAGGAATAAGGTAGGGAAGAATTCTAAGGCTCATTTTGACTGCCTCCAGAAGTTAGATCAGATGGCAAATTGGATTTGGTGCTAGGTCTTTCCCTTTAGGTTTTACCCCCAACAATGTTTTCATTAGTTTCGCTCACTCTCGAAATCAAGCATTTTACAGCAGGTTGGAGCAGCCTGTATCTCAGCACAGGAATAAGGTAGGGAAGAATTCTAAGGCTCATTTTGACTGCCTCCAGAAGTTAGATCAGATGGCAAATTGGATTTGGTGCTAGGTCTTTCCCTTTAGGTTTTACCCCAACAATGTTTTCATTAGTTTCGCTCACTCTCGAAATCAAGCATTTTACAGCAGGTTGGAGCAGCCTGTATCTCAGCACAGGAATAAGGTAGGGAAGAATTCTAAGGATCATTTTGACTGCCTCCAGAAGTTAGATCAGATGGCAAATTGGATTTGGTGCTAGGTCTTTCCCTTTAGGTTTTACCCCAACAATGTTTTCATTAGTTTCGCTCACTCTCGAAATCAAGCATTTTACAGCAGGTTGGAGCAGCCTGTATCTCAGCACAGGAATAAGGTAGGGAAGAATTCTAAGGCTCATTTTGACTGCCTCCAGAAGTTAGATCAGATGGCAAATTGGATTTGGTGCTAGGTCTTTCCCTTTAGGTTTTACCCCAACAATGTTTTCATTAGTTTCGCTCACTCTCGAAATCAAGCATTTTACAGCAGGTTGGAGCAGCCTGTATCTCAGCACAGGAATAAGGTAGGGAAGAATTCTAAGGATCATTTTGACTGCCTCCAGAAGTTAGATCAGATGGCAAATTTGATTTGGTGCTAGGTCTTTCCCTTTAGGTTTTACCCCAACAATGTTTTCATTAGTTTCGCTCACTCTCGAAATCAAGCATTTTACAGCAGGTTGGAGCAGCCTGTATCTCAGCACAGGAATAAGGTAGGGAAGAATTCTAAGGATCATTTTGACTGCCTCCAGAAGTTAGATCAGATGGCAAATTGGATTTGGTGCTAGGTCTTTCCCTTTAGGTTTTACCCCAACAATGTTTTCATTAGTTTCGCTCACTCTCGAAATCAAGCATTTTACAGCAGGTTGGAGCAGCCTGTATCTCAGCACAGGAATAAGGTAGGGAAGAATTCTAAGGATCATTTTGACTGCCTCCAGAAGTTAGATCAGATGGCAAATTGGATTTGGTGCTAGGTCTTTCCCTTTAGGTTTTACCCCAACAATGTTTTCATTAGTTTCGCTCACTCTCGAAATCAAGCATTTTACAGCAGGTTGGAGCAGCCTGTATCTCAGCACAGGAATAAGGTAGGGAAGAATTCTAAGGCTCATTTTGACTGCCTCCAGAAGTTAGATCAGATGGCAAATTGGATTTGGTGCTAGGTCTTTCCCTTTAGGTTTTACCCCAACAATGTTTTCATTAGTTTCGCTCACTCTCGAAATCAAGCATTTTACAGCAGGTTGGAGCAGCCTGTATCTCAGCACAGGAATAAGGTAGGGAAGAATTCTAAGGCTCATTTTGACTGCCTCCAGAAGTTAGATCAGATGGCAAATTGGATTTGGTGCTAGGTCTTTCCCTTTAGGTTTTACCCCAACAATGTTTTCATTAGTTTCGCTCACTCTCGAAATCAAGCATTTTACAGCAGGTTGGAGCAGCCTGTATCTCAGCACAGGAATAAGGTAGGGAAGAATTCTAAGGCTCATTTTGACTGCCTCCAGAAGTTAGATCAGATGGCAAATTGGATTTGGTGCTAGGTCTTTCCCTTTAGGTTTTACCCCAACAATGTTTTCATTAGTTTCGCTCACTCTCGAAATCAAGCATTTTACAGCAGGTTGGAGCAGCCTGTATCTCAGCACAGGAATAAGGTAGGGAAGAATTCTAAGGATCATTTTGACTGCCTCCAGAAGTTAGATCAGATGGCAAATTGGATTTGGTGCTAGGTCTTTCCCTTTAGGTTTTACCCCAACAATGTTTTCATTAGTTTCGCTCACTCTCGAAATCAAGCATTTTACAGCAGGTTGGAGCAGCCTGTATCTCAGCACAGGAATAAGGTAGGAAGAATTCTAAGGATCATTTTGACTGCCTCCAGAAGTTAGATCAGATGGCAAATTGGATTTGGTGCTAGGTCTTTCCCTTTAGGTTTTACCCCAACAATGTTTTCATTAGTTTCGCTCACTCTCGAAATCAAGCATTTTACAGCAGGTTGGAGCAGCCTGTATCTCAGCACAGGAATAAGGTAGGGAAGAATTCTAAGGATCATTTTGACTGCCTCCAGAAGTTAGATCAGATGGCAAATTGGATTTGGTGCTAGGTCTTTCCCTTTAGGTTTTACCCCAACAATGTTTTCATTAGTTTCGCTCACTCTCGAAATCAAGCATTTTACAGCAGGTTGGAGCAGCCTGTATCTCAGCACAGGAATAAGGTAGGGAAGAATTCTAAGGATCATTTTGACTGCCTCCAGAAGTTAGATCAGATGGCAAATTGGATTTGGTGCTAGGTCTTTCCCTTTAGGTTTTACCCCAACAATGTTTTCATTAGTTTCGCTCACTCTCGAAATCAAGCATTTTACAGCAGGTTGGAGCAGCCTGTATCTCAGCACAGGAATAAGGTAGGGAAGAATTCTAAGGCTCATTTTGACTGCCTCCAGAAGTTAGATCAGATGGCAAATTGGATTTGGTGCTAGGTCTTTCCCTTTAGGTTTTACCCCAACAATGTTTTCATTAGTTTCGCTCACTCTCGAAATCAAGCATTTTACAGCAGGTTGGAGCAGCCTGTATCTCAGCACAGGAATAAGGTAGGGAAGAATTCTAAGGCTCATTTTGACTGCCTCCAGAAGTTAGATCAGATGGCAAATTGGATTTGGTGCTAGGTCTTTCCCTTTAGGTTTTACCCCAACAATGTTTTCATTAGTTTCGCTCACTCTCGAAATCAAGCATTTTACAGCAGGTTGGAGCAGCCTGTATCTCAGCACAGGAATAAGGTAGGGAAGAATTCTAAGGCTCATTTTGACTGCCTCCAGAAGTTAGATCAGATGGCAAATTGGATTTGGTGCTAGGTCTTTCCCTTTAGGTTTTACCCCAACAATGTTTTCATTAGTTTCGCTCACTCTCGAAATCAAGCATTTTACAGCAGGTTGGAGCAGCCTGTATCTCAGCACAGGAATAAGGTAGGGAAGAATTCTAAGGCTCATTTTGACTGCCTCCAGAAGTTAGATCAGATGGCAAATTGGATTTGGTGCTAGGTCTTTCCCTTTAGGTTTTACCCCAACAATGTTTTCATTAGTTTTCGCTCACTCTCGAAATCAAGCATTTTACAGCAGGTTGGAGCAGCCTGTATCTCAGCACAGGAATAAGGTAGGGAAGAATTCTAAGGCTCATTTTGACTGCCTCCAGAAGTTAGATCAGATGGCAAATTGGATTTGGTGCTAGGTCTTTCCCTTTAGGTTTTACCCCAACAATGTTTTCATTAGTTTCGCTCACTTTCGAAATCAAGCATTTTACAGCAGGTTGGAGCAGCCTGTATCTCAGCACAGGAATAAGGTAGGGAAGAATTCTAAGGCTCATTTTGACTGCCTCCAGAAGTTAGATCAGATGGCAAATTGGATTTGGTGCTAGGTCTTTCCCTTTAGGTTTTACCCCAACAATGTTTTCATTAGTTTCGCTCACTCTCGAAATCAAGCATTTTACAGCAGGTTGGAGCAGCCTGTATCTCAGCACAGGAATAAGGTAGGGAAGAATTCTAAGGCTCATTTTGACTGCCTCCAGAAGTTAGATCAGATGGCAAATTGGATTTGGTGCTAGGTCTTTCCCTTTAGGTTTTACCCCAACAATGTTTTCATTAGTTTCGCTCACTCTCGAAATCAAGCATTTTACAGCAGGTTGGAGCAGCCTGTATCTCAGCACAGGAATAAGGTAGGGAAGAATTCTAAGGCTCATTTTGACTGCCTCCAGAAGTTAGATCAGATGGCAAATTGGATTTGGTGCTAGGTCTTTCCCTTTAGGTTTTACCCCAACAATGTTTTCATTAGTTTCGCTCACTCTCGAAATCAAGCATTTTACAGCAGGTTGGAGCAGCCTGTATCTCAGCACAGGAATAAGGTAGGGAAGAATTCTAAGGCTCATTTTGACTGCCTCCAGAAGTTAGATCAGATGGCAAATTGGATTTGGTGCTAGGTCTTTCCCTTTAGGTTTTACCCCAACAATGTTTTCATTAGTTTCGCTCACTCTCGAAATCAAGCATTTTACAGCAGGTTGGAGCAGCCTGTATCTCAGCACAGGAATAAGGTAGGGAAGAATTCTAAGGCTCATTTTGACTGCCTCCAGAAGTTAGATCAGATGGCAAATTGGATTTGGTGCTAGGTCTTTCCCTTTAGGTTTTACCCCAACAATGTTTTCATTAGTTTCGCTCACTCTCGAAATCAAGCATTTTACAGCAGGTTGGAGCAGCCTGTATCTCAGCACAGGAATAAGGTAGGGAAGAATTCTAAGGATCATTTTGACTGCCTCCAGAAGTTAGATCAGATGGCAAATTGGATTTGGTGCTAGGTCTTTCCCTTTAGGTTTTACCCCAACAATGTTTTCATTAGTTTCGCTCACTCTCGAAATCAAGCATTTTACAGCAGGTTGGAGCAGCCTGTATCTCAGCACAGGAATAAGGTAGGGAAGAATTCTAAGGCTCATTTTGACTGCCTCCAGAAGTTAGATCAGATGGCAAATTGGATTTGGTGCTAGGTCTTTCCCTTTAGGTTTTACCCCAACAATGTTTTCATTAGTTTCGCTCACTCTCGAAATCAAGCATTTTACAGCAGGTTGGAGCAGCCTGTATCTCAGCACAGGAATAAGGTAGGGAAGAATTCTAAGGATCATTTTGACTGCCTCCAGAAGTTAGATCAGATGGCAAATTGGATTTGGTGCTAGGTCTTTCCCTTTAGGTTTTACCCCAACAATGTTTTCATTAGTTTCGCTCACTCTCGAAATCAAGCATTTTACAGCAGGTTGGAGCAGCCTGTATCTCAGCACAGGAATAAGGTAGGGAAGAATTCTAAGGATCATTTTGACTGCCTCCAGAAGTTAGATCAGATGGCAAATTGGATTTGGTGCTAGGTCTTTCCCTTTAGGTTTTACCCCAACAATGTTTTCATTAGTTTCGCTCACTCTCGAAATCAAGCATTTTACAGCAGGTTGGAGCAGCCTGTATCTCAGCACAGGAATAAGGTAGGGAAGAATTCTAAGGATCATTTTGACTGCCTCCAGAAGTTAGATCAGATGGCAAATTGGATTTGGTGCTAGGTCTTTCCCTTTAGGTTTTACCCCCAACAATGTTTTCATTAGTTTCGCTCACTCTCGAAATCAAGCATTTTACAGCAGGTTGGAGCAGCCTGTATCTCAGCACAGGAATAAGGTAGGGAAGAATTCTAAGGATCATTTTGACTGCCTCCAGAAGTTAGATCAGATGGCAAATTGGATTTGGTGCTAGGTCTTTCCCTTTAGGTTTTACCCCAACAATGTTTTCATTAGTTTCGCTCACTCTCGAAATCAAGCATTTTACAGCAGGTTGGAGCAGCCTGTATCTCAGCACAGGAATAAGGTAGGGAAGAATTCTAAGGATCATTTTGACTGCCTCCAGAAGTTAGATCAGATGGCAAATTGGATTTGGTGCTAGGTCTTTCCCTTTAGGTTTTACCCCAACAATGTTTTCATTAGTTTCGCTCACTCTCGAAATCAAGCATTTTACAGCAGGTTGGAGCAGCCTGTATCTCAGCACAGGAATAAGGTAGGGAAGAATTCTAAGGCTCATTTTGACTGCCTCCAGAAGTTAGATCAGATGGCAAATTGGATTTGGTGCTAGGTCTTTCCCTTTAGGTTTTACCCCAACAATGTTTTCATTAGTTTCGCTCACTCTCGAAATCAAGCATTTTACAGCAGGTTGGAGCAGCCTGTATCTCAGCACAGGAATAAGGTAGGGAAGAATTCTAAGGATCATTTTGACTGCCTCCAGAAGTTAGATCAGATGGCAAATTGGATTTGGTGCTAGGTCTTTCCCTTTAGGTTTTACCCCAACAATGTTTTCATTAGTTTCGCTCACTCTCGAAATCAAGCATTTTACAGCAGGTTGGAGCAGCCTGTATCTCAGCACAGGAATAAGGTAGGGAAGAATTCAAAGGCTCATTTTGACTGCCTCCAGAAGTTAGATCAGATGGCAAATTGGATTTGGTGCTAGGTCTTTCCCTTTAGGTTTTACCCCAACAATGTTTTCATTAGTTTCGCTCACTCTCGAAATCAAGCATTTTACAGCAGGTTGGAGCAGCCTGTATCTCAGCACAGGAATAAGGTAGGGAAGAATTCTAAGGATCATTTTGACTGCCTCCAGAAGTTAGATCAGATGGCAAATTGGATTTGGTGCTAGGTCTTTCCCTTTAGGTTTTACCCCAACAATGTTTTCATTAGTTTCGCTCACTCTCGAAATCAAGCATTTTACAGCAGGTTGGAGCAGCCTGTATCTCAGCACAGGAATAAGGTAGGGAAGAATTCTAAGGCTCATTTTGACTGCCTCCAGAAGTTAGATCAGATGGCAAATTGGATTTGGTGCTAGGTCTTTCCCTTTAGGTTTTACCCCAACAATGTTTTCATTAGTTTCGCTCACTCTCGAAATCAAGCATTTTACAGCAGGTTGGAGCAGCCTGTATCTCAGCACAGGAATAAGGTAGGGAAGAATTCTAAGGATCATTTTGACTGCCTCCAGAAGTTAGATCAGATGGCAAATTGGATTTGGTGCTAGGTCTTTCCCTTTAGGTTTTACCCCAACAATGTTTTCATTAGTTTCGCTCACTCTCGAAATCAAGCATTTTACAGCAGGTTGGAGCAGCCTGTATCTCAGCACAGGAATAAGGTAGGGAAGAATTCTAAGGATCATTTTGACTGCCTCCAGAAGTTAGATCAGATGGCAAATTGGATTTGGTGCTAGGTCTTTCCCTTTAGGTTTTACCCCAACAATGTTTTCATTAGTTTCGCTCACTCTCGAAATCAAGCATTTTACAGCAGGTTGGAGCAGCCTGTATCTCAGCACAGGAATAAGGTAGGGAAGAATTCTAAGGATCATTTTGACTGCCTCCAGAAGTTAGATCAGATGGCAAATTGGATTTGGTGCTAGGTCTTTCCCTTTAGGTTTTACCCCAACAATGTTTTCATTAGTTTCGCTCACTCTCGAAATCAAGCATTTTACAGCAGGTTGGAGCAGCCTGTATCTCAGCACAGGAATAAGGTAGGGAAGAATTCTAAGGCTCATTTTGACTGCCTCCAGAAGTTAGATCAGATGGCAAATTGGATTTGGTGCTAGGTCTTTCCCTTTAGGTTTTACCCCAACAATGTTTTCATTAGTTTCGCTCACTCTCGAAATCAAGCATTTTACAGCAGGTTGGAGCAGCCTGTATCTCAGCACAGGAATAAGGTAGGGAAGAATTCTAAGGATCATTTTGACTGCCTCCAGAAGTTAGATCAGATGGCAAATTGGATTTGGTGCTAGGTCTTTCCCTTTAGGTTTTACCCCAACAATGTTTTCATTAGTTTCGCTCACTCTCGAAATCAAGCATTTTACAGCAGGTTGGAGCAGCCTGTATCTCAGCACAGGAATAAGGTAGGGAAGAATTCTAAGGATCATTTTGACTGCCTCCAGAAGTTAGATCAGATGGCAAATTGGATTTGGTGCTAGGTCTTTCCCTTTAGGTTTTACCCCAACAATGTTTTCATTAGTTTCGCTCACTCTCGAAATCAAGCATTTTACAGCAGGTTGGAGCAGCCTGTATCTCAGCACAGGAATAAGGTAGGGAAGAATTCTAAGGCTCATTTTGACTGCCTCCAGAAGTTAGATCAGATGGCAAATTGGATTTGGTGCTAGGTCTTTCCCTTTAGGTTTTACCCCAACAATGTTTTCATTAGTTTCGCTCACTCTCGAAATCAAGCATTTTACAGCAGGTTGGAGCAGCCTGTATCTCAGCACAGGAATAAGGTAGGGAAGAATTCTAAGGCTCATTTTGACTGCCTCCAGAAGTTAGATCAGATGGCAAATTGGATTTGGTGCTAGGTCTTTCCCTTTAGGTTTTACCCCAACAATGTTTTCATTAGTTTCGCTCACTCTCGAAATCAAGCATTTTACAGCAGGTTGGAGCAGCCTGTATCTCAGCACAGGAATAAGGTAGGGAAGAATTCTAAGGATCATTTTGACTGCCTCCAGAAGTTAGATCAGATGGCAAATTGGATTTGGTGCTAGGTCTTTCCCTTTAGGTTTTACCCCAACAATGTTTTCATTAGTTTCGCTCACTCTCGAAATCAAGCATTTTACAGCAGGTTGGAGCAGCCTGTATCTCAGCACAGGAATAAGGTAGGGAAGAATTCTAAGGCTCATTTTGACTGCCTCCAGAAGTTAGATCAGATGGCAAATTGGATTTGGTGCTAGGTCTTTCCCTTTAGGTTTTACCCCAACAATGTTTTCATTAGTTTCGCTCACTCTCGAAATCAAGCATTTTACAGCAGGTTGGAGCAGCCTGTATCTCAGCACAGGAATAAGGTAGGGAAGAATTCTAAGGATCATTTTGACTGCCTCCAGAAGTTAGATCAGATGGCAAATTGGATTTGGTGCTAGGTCTTTCCCTTTAGGTTTTACCCCAACAATGTTTTCATTAGTTTCGCTCACTCTCGAAATCAAGCATTTTACAGCAGGTTGGAGCAGCCTGTATCTCAGCACAGGAATAAGGTAGGGAAGAATTCTAAGGCTCATTTTGACTGCCTCCAGAAGTTAGATCAGATGGCAAATTGGATTTGGTGCTAGGTCTTTCCCTTTAGGTTTTACCCCAACAATGTTTTCATTAGTTTCGCTCACTCTCGAAATCAAGCATTTTACAGCAGGTTGGAGCAGCCTGTATCTCAGCACAGGAATAAGGTAGGGAAGAATTCTAAGGATCATTTTGACTGCCTCCAGAAGTTAGATCAGATGGCAAATTGGATTTGGTGCTAGGTCTTTCCCTTTAGGTTTTACCCCAACAATGTTTTTATTAGTTTCGCTCACTCTCGAAATCAAGCATTTTACAGCAGGTTGGAGCAGCCTGTATCTCAGCACAGGAATAAGGTAGGGAAGAATTCTAAGGCTCATTTTGACTGCCTCCAGAAGTTAGATCAGATGGCAAATTGGATTTGGTGCTAGGTCTTTCCCTTTAGATTTTACCCCAACAATGTTTTCATTAGTTTCGCTCACTCTCGAAATCAAGCATTTTACAGCAGGTTGGAGCAGCCTGTATCTCAGCACAGGAATAAGGTAGGGAAGAATTCTAAGGATCATTTTGACTGCCTCCAGAAGTTAGATCAGATGGCAAATTGGATTTGGTGCTAGGTCTTTCCCTTTAGGTTTTACCCCAACAATGTTTTCATTAGTTTCGCTCACTCTCGAAATCAAGCATTTTACAGCAGGTTGGAGCAGCCTGTATCTCAGCACAGGAATAAGGTAGGGAAGAATTCTAAGGATCATTTTGACTGCCTCCAGAAGTTAGATCAGATGGCAAATTGGATTTGGTGCTAGGTCTTTCCCTTTAGGTTTTACCCCAACAATGTTTTCATTAGTTTCGCTCACTCTCGAAATCAAGCATTTTACAGCAGGTTGGAGCAGCCTGTATCTCAGCACAGGAATAAGGTAGGGAAGAATTCAAATGCTCATTTTGACTGCCTCCAGAAGTTAGATCAGATGGCAAATTGGATTTGGTGCTAGGTCTTTCCCTTTAGGTTTTACCCCAACAATGTTTTCATTAGTTTCGCTCACTCTCGAAATCAAGCATTTTACAGCAGGTTGGAGCAGCCTGTATCTCAGCACAGGAATAAGGTAGGGAAGAATTCTAAGGATCATTTTGACTGCCTCCAGAAGTTAGATCAGATGGCAAATTGGATTTGGTGCTAGGTCTTTCCCTTTAGGTTTTACCCCAACAATGTTTTCCTTAGTTTCGCTCACTCTCGAAATCAAGCATTTTACAGCAGGTTGGAGCAGCCTGTATCTCAGCACAGGAATAAGGTAGGGAAGAATTCTAAGGATCATTTTGACTGCCTCCAGAAGTTAGATCAGATGGCAAATTGGATTTGGTGCTAGGTCTTTCCCTTTAGGTTTTACCCCAACAATGTTTTCATTAGTTTCGCTCACTCTCGAAATCAAGCATTTTACAGCAGGTTGGAGCAGCCTGTATCTCAGCACAGGAATAAGGTAGGGAAGAATTCTAAGGCTCATTTTGACTGCCTCCAGAAGTTAGATCAGATGGCAAATTGGATTTGGTGCTAGGTCTTTCCCTTTAGGTTTTACCCCAACAATGTTTTCATTAGTTTCGCTCACTCTCGAAATCAAGCATTTTACAGCAGGTTGGAGCAGCCTGTATCTCAGCACAGGAATAAGGTAGGGAAGAATTCTAAGGCTCATTTTGACTGCCTCCAGAAGTTAGATCAGATGGCAAATTGGATTTGGTGCTAGGTCTTTCCCTTTAGGTTTTACCCCAACAATGTTTTCATTAGTTTCGCTCACTCTCGAAATCAAGCATTTTACAGCAGGTTGGAGCAGCCTGTATCTCAGCACAGGAATAAGGTAGGGAAGAATTCTAAGGCTCATTTTGACTGCCTCCAGAAGTTAGATCAGATGGCAAATTGGATTTGGTGCTAGGTCTTTCCCTTTAGGTTTTACCCCAACAATGTTTTCATTAGTTTCGCTCACTCTCGAAATCAAGCATTTTACAGCAGGTTGGAGCAGCCTGTATCTCAGCACAGGAATAAGGTAGGGAAGAATTAAAAGGCTCATTTTGACTGCCTCCAGAAGTTAGATCAGATGGCAAATTGGATTTGGTGCTAGGTCTTTCCCTTTAGGTTTTACCCCAACAATGTTTTCATTAGTTTCGCTCACTCTCGAAATCAAGCATTTTACAGCAGGTTGGAGCAGCCTGTATCTCAGCACAGGAATAAGGTAGGGAAGAATTCTAAGGCTCATTTTGACTGCCTCCAGAAGTTAGATCAGATGGCAAATTGGATTTGGTGCTAGGTCTTTCCCTTTAGGTTTTACCCCAACAATGTTTTCATTAGTTTCGCTCACTCTCGAAATCAAGCATTTTACAGCAGGTTGGAGCAGCCTGTATCTCAGCACAGGAATAAGGTAGGGAAGAATTCTAAGGATCATTTTGACTGCCTCCAGAAGTTAGATCAGATGGCAAATTGGATTTGGTGCTAGGTCTTTCCCTTTAGGTTTTACCCCAACAATGTTTTCATTAGTTTCGCTCACTCTCGAAATCAAGCATTTTACAGCAGGTTGGAGCAGCCTGTATCTCAGCACAGGAATAAGGTAGGGAAGAATTCTAAGGCTCATTTTGACTGCCTCCAGAAGTTAGATCAGATGGCAAATTGGATTTGGTGCTAGGTCTTTCCCTTTAGGTTTTACCCCAACAATGTTTTCATTAGTTTCGCTCACTCTCGAAATCAAGCATTTTACAGCAGGTTGGAGCAGCCTGTATCTCAGCACAGGAATAAGGTAGGGAAGAATTCAAATGCTCATTTTGACTGCCTCCAGAAGTTAGATCAGATGGCAAATTGGATTTGGTGCTAGGTCTTTCCCTTTAGGTTTTACCCCAACAATGTTTTCATTAGTTTCGCTCACTCTCGAAATCAAGCATTTTACAGCAGGTTGGAGCAGCCTGTATCTCAGCACAGGAATAAGGTAGGGAAGAATTCAAATGCTCATTTTGACTGCCTCCAGAAGTTAGATCAGATGGCAAATTGGATTTGGTGCTAGGTCTTTCCCTTTAGGTTTTACCCCAACAATGTTTTCATTAGTTTCGCTCACTCTCGAAATCAAGCATTTTACAGCAGGTTGGAGCAGCCTGTATCTCAGCACAGGAATAAGGTAGGGAAGAATTCTAAGGCTCATTTTGACTGCCTCCAGAAGTTAGATCAGATGGCAAATTGGATTTGGTGCTAGGTCTTTCCCTTTAGGTTTTACCCCAACAATGTTTTCATTAGTTTCGCTCACTCTCGAAATCAAGCATTTTACAGCAGGTTGGAGCAGCCTGTATCTCAGCACAGGAATAAGGTAGGGAAGAATTCTAAGGCTCATTTTGACTGCCTCCAGAAGTTAGATCAGATGGCAAATTGGATTTGGTGCTAGGTCTTTCCCTTTAGGTTTTACCCCAACAATGTTTTCATTAGTTTCGCTCACTCTCGAAATCAAGCATTTTACAGCAGGTTGGAGCAGCCTGTATCTCAGCACAGGAATAAGGTAGGGAAGAATTCTAAGGATCATTTTGACTGCCTCCAGAAGTTAGATCAGATGGCAAATTGGATTTGGTGCTAGGTCTTTCCCTTTAGGTTTTACCCCAACAATGTTTTCATTAGTTTCGCTCACTCTCGAAATCAAGCATTTTACAGCAGGTTGGAGCAGCCTGTATCTCAGCACAGGAATAAGGTAGGGAAGAATTCTAAGGATCATTTTGACTGCCTCCAGAAGTTAGATCAGATGGCAAATTGGATTTGGTGCTAGGTCTTTCCCTTTAGGTTTTACCCCAACAATGTTTTCATTAGTTTCGCTCACTCTCGAAATCAAGCATTTTACAGCAGGTTGGAGCAGCCTGTATCTCAGCACAGGAATAAGGTAGGGAAGAATTCAAAGGCTCATTTTGACTGCCTCCAGAAGTTAGATCAGATGGCAAATTGGATTTGGTGCTAGGTCTTTCCCTTTAGGTTTTACCCCAACAATGTTTTCATTAGTTTCGCTCACTCTCAAAATCAAGCATTTTACAGCAGGTTGGAGCAGCCTGTATCTCAGCACAGGAATAAGGTAGGGAAGAATTCTAAGGCTCATTTTGACTGCCTCCAGAAGTTAGATCAGATGGCAAATTGGATTTGGTGCTAGGTCTTTCCCTTTAGGTTTTACCCCAACAATGTTTTCATTAGTTTCGCTCACTCTCGAAATCAAGCATTTTACAGCAGGTTGGAGCAGCCTGTATCTCAGCACAGGAATAAGGTAGGGAAGAATTCTAAGGATCATTTTGACTGCCTCCAGAAGTTAGATCAGATGGCAAATTGGATTTGGTGCTAGGTCTTTCCCTTTAGGTTTTACCCCAACAATGTTTTCATTAGTTTCGCTCACTCTCGAAATCAAGCATTTTACAGCAGGTTGGAGCAGCCTGTATCTCAGCACAGGAATAAGGTAGGGAAGAATTCAAAGGCTCATTTTGACTGCCTCCAGAAGTTAGATCAGATGGCAAATTGGATTTGGTGCTAGGTCTTTCCCTTTAGGTTTTACCCCAACAATGTTTTCATTAGTTTCGCTCACTCTCAAAATCAAGCATTTTACAGCAGGTTGGAGCAGCCTGTATCTCAGCACAGGAATAAGGTAGGGAAGAATTCTAAGGATCATTTTGACTGCCTCCAGAAGTTAGATCAGATGGCAAATTGGATTTGGTGCTAGGTCTTTCCCTTTAGGTTTTACCCCAACAATGTTTTCATTAGTTTCGCTCACTCTCGAAATCAAGCATTTTACAGCAGGTTGGAGCAGCCTGTATCTCAGCACAGGAATAAGGTAGGGAAGAATTCTAAGGATCATTTTGACTGCCTCCAGAAGTTAGATCAGATGGCAAATTGGATTTGGTGCTAGGTCTTTCCCTTTAGGTTTTACCCCAACAATGTTTTCATTAGTTTCGCTCACTCTCGAAATCAAGCATTTTACAGCAGGTTGGAGCAGCCTGTATCTCAGCACAGGAATAAGGTAGGGAAGAATTCAAATGCTCATTTTGACTGCCTCCAGAAGTTAGATCAGATGGCAAATTGGATTTGGTGCTAGGTCTTTCCCTTTAGGTTTTACCCCAACAATGTTTTCATTAGTTTCGCTCACTCTCGAAATCAAGCATTTTACAGCAGGTTGGAGCAGCCTGTATCTCAGCACAGGAATAAAGTAGGGAAGAATTCTAAGGATCATTTTGACTGCCTCCAGAAGTTAGATCAGATGGCAAATTGGATTTGGTGCTAGGTCTTTCCCTTTAGGTTTTACCCCAACAATGTTTTCATTAGTTTCGCTCACTCTCTAAATCAAGCATTTTACAGCAGGTTGGAGCAGCCTGTATCTCAGCACAGGAATAAGGTAGGGAAGAATTCTAAGGCTCATTTTGACTGCCTCCAGAAGTTAGATCAGATGGCAAATTGGATTTGGTGCTAGGTCTTTCCCTTTAGGTTTTACCCCAACAATGTTTTCATTAGTTTCGCTCACTCTCGAAATCAAGCATTTTACAGCAGGTTGGAGCAGCCTGTATCTCAGCACAGGAATAAGGTAGGGAAGAATTCTAAGGATCATTTTGACTGCCTCCAGAAGTTAGATCAGATGGCAAATTGGATTTGGTGCTAGGTCTTTCCCTTTAGGTTTTACCCCAACAATGTTTTCATTAGTTTCGCTCACTCTCGAAATCAAGCATTTTACAGCAGGTTGGAGCAGCCTGTATCTCAGCACAGGAATAAGGTAGGGAAGAATTCTAAGGATCATTTTGACTGCCTCCAGAAGTTAGATCAGATGGCAAATTGGATTTGGTGCTAGGTCTTTCCCTTTAGGTTTTACCCCAACAATGTTTTCCTTAGTTTCGCTCACTCTCGAAATCAAGCATTTTACAGCAGGTTGGAGCAGCCTGTATCTCAGCACAGGAATAAGGTAGGGAAGAATTCTAAGGATCATTTTGACTGCCTCCAGAAGTTAGATCAGATGGCAAATTGGATTTGGTGCTAGGTCTTTCCCTTTAGGTTTTACCCCAACAATGTTTTCATTAGTTTCGCTCACTCTCGAAATCAAGCATTTTACAGCAGGTTGGAGCAGCCTGTATCTCAGCACAGGAATAAGGTAGGGAAGAATTCTAAGGCTCATTTTGACTGCCTCCAGAAGTTAGATCAGATGGCAAATTGGATTTGGTGCTAGGTCTTTCCCTTTAGGTTTTACCCCAACAATGTTTTCATTAGTTTCGCTCACTCTCGAAATCAAGCATTTTACAGCAGGTTGGAGCAGCCTGTATCTCAGCACAGGAATAAGGTAGGGAAGAATTCTAAGGATCATTTTGACTGCCTCCAGAAGTTAGATCAGATGGCAAATTGGATTTGGTGCTAGGTCTTTCCCTTTAGGTTTTACCCCAACAATGTTTTCATTAGTTTCGCTCACTCTCGAAATCAAGCATTTTACAGCAGGTTGGAGCAGCCTGTATCTCAGCACAGGAATAAGGTAGGGAAGAATTCTAAGGCTCATTTTGACTGCCTCCAGAAGTTAGATCAGATGGCAAATTGGATTTGGTGCTAGGTCTTTCCCTTTAGGTTTTACCCCAACAATGTTTTCATTAGTTTCGCTCACTCTCGAAATCAAGCATTTTACAGCAGGTTGGAGCAGCCTGTATCTCAGCACAGGAATAAGGTAGGGAAGAATTCTAAGGCTCATTTTGACTGCCTCCAGAAGTTAGATCAGATGGCAAATTGGATTTGGTGCTAGGTCTTTCCCTTTAGGTTTTACCCCAACAATGTTTTCATTAGTTTCGCTCACTCTCGAAATCAAGCATTTTACAGCAGGTTGGAGCAGCCTGTATCTCAGCACAGGAATAAGGTAGGGAAGAATTCTAAGGCTCATTTTGACTGCCTCCAGAAGTTAGATCAGATGGCAAATTGGATTTGGTGCTAGGTCTTTCCCTTTAGGTTTTACCCCAACAATGTTTTCATTAGTTTCGCTCACTCTCGAAATCAAGCATTTTACAGCAGGTTGGAGCAGCCTGTATCTCAGCACAGGAATAAGGTAGGGAAGAATTCTAAGGATCATTTTGACTGCCTCCAGAAGTTAGATCAGATGGCAAATTGGATTTGGTGCTAGGTCTTTCCCTTTAGGTTTTACCCCAACAATGTTTTCATTAGTTTCGCTCACTCTCGAAATCAAGCATTTTGCAGCAGGTTGGAGCAGCCTGTATCTCAGCACAGGAATAAGGTAGGGAAGAATTCTAAGGATCATTTTGACTGCCTCCAGAAGTTAGATCAGATGGCAGATTGGATTTGGTGCTAGGTCTTTCCCTTTAGGTTTTACCCCAACAATGTTTTCATTAGTTTCGCTCACTCTCGAAATCAAGCATTTTACAGCAGGTTGGAGCAGCCTGTATCTCAGCACAGGAATAAGGTAGGGAAGAATTCTAAGGCTCATTTTGACTGCCTCCAGAAGTTAGATCAGATGGCAAATTGGATTTGGTGCTAGGTCTTTCCCTTTAGGTTTTACCCCAACAATGTTTTCATTAGTTTCGCTCACTCTCGAAATCAAGCATTTTACAGCAGGTTGGAGCAGCCTGTATCTCAGCACAGGAATAAGGTAGGGAAGAATTCTAAGGATCATTTTGACTGCCTCCAGAAGTTAGATCAGATGGCAAATTGGATTTGGTGCTAGGTCTTTCCCTTTAGGTTTTACCCCAACAATGTTTTCATTAGTTTCGCTCACTCTCGAAATCAAGCATTTTACAGCAGGTTGGAGCAGCCTGTATCTCAGCACAGGAATAAGGTAGGGAAGAATTCTAAGGATCATTTTGACTGCCTCCAGAAGTTAGATCAGATGGCAAATTGGATTTGGTGCTAGGTCTTTCCCTTTAGGTTTTACCCCAACAATGTTTTCATTAGTTTCGCTCACTCTCGAAATCAAGCATTTTACAGCAGGTTGGAGCAGCCTGTATCTCAGCACAGGAATAAGGTAGGGAAGAATTCAAAGGCTCATTTTGACTGCCTCCAGAAGTTAGATCAGATGGCAAATTGGATTTGGTGCTAGGTCTTTCCCTTTAGGTTTTACCCCAACAATGTTTTCATTAGTTTCGCTCACTCTCGAAATCAAGCATTTTACAGCAGGTTGGAGCAGCCTGTATCTCAGCACAGGAATAAGGTAGGGAAGAATTCTAAGGCTCATTTTGACTGCCTCCAGAAGTTAGATCAGATGGCAAATTGGATTTGGTGCTAGGTCTTTCCCTTTAGGTTTTACCCCAACAATGTTTTCATTAGTTTCGCTCACTCTCGAAATCAAGCATTTTACAGCAGGTTGGAGCAGCCTGTATCTCAGCACAGGAATAAGGTAGGGAAGAATTCTAAGGATCATTTTGACTGCCTCCAGAAGTTAGATCAGATGGCAAATTGGATTTGGTGCTAGGTCTTTCCCTTTAGGTTTTACCCCAACAATGTTTTCATTAGTTTCGCTCACTCTCGAAATCAAGCATTTTACAGCAGGTTGGAGCAGCCTGTATCTCAGCACAGGAATAAGGTAGGGAAGAATTCTAAGGCTCATTTTGACTGCCTCCAGAAGTTAGATCAGATGGCAAATTGGATTTGGTGCTAGGTCTTTCCCTTTAGGTTTTACCCCAACAATGTTTTCATTAGTTTCGCTCACTCTCGAAATCAAGCATTTTACAGCAGGTTGGAGCAGCCTGTATCTCAGCACAGGAATAAGGTAGGGAAGAATTCTAAGGCTCATTTTGACTGCCTCCAGAAGTTAGATCAGATGGCAGATTGGATTTGGTGCTAGGTCTTTCCCTTTAGGTTTTACCCCAACAATGTTTTCATTAGTTTCGCTCACTCTCGAAATCAAGCATTTTACAGCAGGTTGGAGCAGCCTGTATCTCAGCACAGGAATAAGGTAGGGAAGAATTCTAAGGATCATTTTGACTGCCTCCAGAAGTTAGATCAGATGGCAAATTGGATTTGGTGCTAGGTCTTTCCCTTTAGGTTTTACCCCAACAATGTTTTCATTAGTTTCGCTCACTCTCGAAATCAAGCATTTTACAGCAGGTTGGAGCAGCCTGTATCTCAGCACAGGAATAAGGTAGGGAAGAATTCTAAGGCTCATTTTGACTGCCTCCAGAAGTTAGATCAGATGGCAAATTGGATTTGGTGCTAGGTCTTTCCCTTTAGGTTTTACCCCAACAATGTTTTCATTAGTTTCGCTCACTCTCGAAATCAAGCATTTTACAGCAGGTTGGAGCAGCCTGTATCTCAGCACAGGAATAAGGTAGGGAAGAATTCTAAGGATCATTTTGACTGCCTCCAGAAGTTAGATCAGATGGCAAATTGGATTTGGTGCTAGGTCTTTCCCTTTAGGTTTTACCCCAACAATGTTTTCATTAGTTTCGCTCACTCTCGAAATCAAGCATTTTACAGCAGGTTGGAGCAGCCTGTATCTCAGCACAGGAATAAGGTAGGGAAGAATTCTAAGGATCATTTTGACTGCCTCCAGAAGTTAGATCAGATGGCAAATTGGATTTGGTGCTAGGTCTTTCCCTTTAGGTTTTACCCCAACAATGTTTTCATTAGTTTCGCTCACTCTCGAAATCAAGCATTTTACAGCAGGTTGGAGCAGCCTGTATCTCAGCACAGGAATAAGGTAGGGAAGAATTCTAAGGATCATTTTGACTGCCTCCAGAAGTTAGATCAGATGGCAAATTGGATTTGGTGCTAGGTCTTTCCCTTTAGGTTTTACCCCAACAATGTTTTCATTAGTTTCGCTCACTCTCGAAATCAAGCATTTTACAGCAGGTTGGAGCAGCCTGTATCTCAGCACAGGAATAAGGTAGGGAAGAATTCTAAGGCTCATTTTGACTGCCTCCAGAAGTTAGATCAGATGGCAAATTGGATTTGGTGCTAGGTCTTTCCCTTTAGGTTTTACCCCAACAATGTTTTCATTAGTTTCGCTCACTCTCGAAATCAAGCATTTTACAGCAGGTTGGAGCAGCCTGTATCTCAGCACAGGAATAAGGTAGGGAAGAATTCTAAGGATCATTTTGACTGCCTCCAGAAGTTAGATCAGATGGCAAATTGGATTTGGTGCTAGGTCTTTCCCTTTAGGTTTTACCCCAACAATGTTTTCATTAGTTTCGCTCACTCTCGAAATCAAGCATTTTACAGCAGGTTGGAGCAGCCTGTATCTCAGCACAGGAATAAGGTAGGGAAGAATTCTAAGGCTCATTTTGACTGCCTCCAGAAGTTAGATCAGATGGCAAATTGGATTTGGTGCTAGGTCTTTCCCTTTAGGTTTTACCCCAACAATGTTTTCATTAGTTTCGCTCACTCTCGAAATCAAGCATTTTACAGCAGGTTGGAGCAGCCTGTATCTCAGCACAGGAATAAGGTAGGGAAGAATTCTAAGGATCATTTTGACTGCCTCCAGAAGTTAGATCAGATGGCAAATTGGATTTGGTGCTAGGTCTTTCCCTTTAGGTTTTACCCCAACAATGTTTTCATTAGTTTCGCTCACTCTCGAAATCAAGCATTTTACAGCAGGTTGGAGCAGCCTGTATCTCAGCACAGGAATAAGGTAGGGAAGAATTCTAAGGCTCATTTTGACTGCCTCCAGAAGTTAGATCAGATGGCAAATTGGATTTGGTGCTAGGTCTTTCCCTTTAGGTTTTACCCCAACAATGTTTTCATTAGTTTCGCTCACTCTCGAAATCAAGCATTTTACAGCAGGTTGGAGCAGCCTGTATCTCAGCACAGGAATAAGGTAGGGAAGAATTCTAAGGCTCATTTTGACTGCCTCCAGAAGTTAGATCAGATGGCAAATTGGATTTGGTGCTAGGTCTTTCCCTTTAGGTTTTACCCCAACAATGTTTTCATTAGTTTCGCTCACTCTCGAAATCAAGCATTTTACAGCAGGTTGGAGCAGCCTGTATCTCAGCACAGGAATAAGGTAGGGAAGAATTCTAAGGCTCATTTTGACTGCCTCCAGAAGTTAGATCAGATGGCAAATTGGATTTGGTGCTAGGTCTTTCCCTTTAGGTTTTACCCCAACAATGTTTTCATTAGTTTCGCTCACTCTCGAAATCAAGCATTTTACAGCAGGTTGGAGCAGCCTGTATCTCAGCACAGGAATAAGGTAGGGAAGAATTCTAAGGCTCATTTTGACTGCCTCCAGAAGTTAGATCAGATGGCAAATTGGATTTGGTGCTAGGTCTTTCCCTTTAGGTTTTACCCCAACAATGTTTTCATTAGTTTCGCTCACTCTCGAAATCAAGCATTTTACAGCAGGTTGGAGCAGCCTGTATCTCAGCACAGGAATAAGGTAGGGAAGAATTCTAAGGATCATTTTGACTGCCTCCAGAAGTTAGATCAGATGGCAAATTGGATTTGGTGCTAGGTCTTTCCCTTTAGGTTTTACCCCAACAATGTTTTCATTAGTTTCGCTCACTCTCGAAATCAAGCATTTTACAGCAGGTTGGAGCAGCCTGTATCTCAGCACAGGAATAAGGTAGGGAAGAATTCTAAGGATCATTTTGACTGCCTCCAGAAGTTAGATCAGATGGCAAATTGGATTTGGTGCTAGGTCTTTCCCTTTAGGTTTTACCCCAACAATGTTTTCATTAGTTTCGCTCACTCTCGAAATCAAGCATTTTACAGCAGGTTGGAGCAGCCTGTATCTCAGCACAGGAATAAGGTAGGGAAGAATTCAAAGGCTCATTTTGACTGCCTCCAGAAGTTAGATCAGATGGCAAATTGGATTTGGTGCTAGGTCTTTCCCTTTAGGTTTTACCCCAACAATGTTTTCATTAGTTTCGCTCACTCTCGAAATCAAGCATTTTACAGCAGGTTGGAGCAGCCTGTATCTCAGCACAGGAATAAGGTAGGGAAGAATTCTAAGGCTCATTTTGACTGCCTCCAGAAGTTAGATCAGATGGCAAATTGGATTTGGTGCTAGGTCTTTCCCTTTAGGTTTTACCCCAACAATGTTTTCATTAGTTTCGCTCACTCTCGAAATCAAGCATTTTACAGCAGGTTGGAGCAGCCTGTATCTCAGCACAGGAATAAGGTAGGGAAGAATTCTAAGGCTCATTTTGACTGCCTCCAGAAGTTAGATCAGATGGCAAATTGGATTTGGTGCTAGGTCTTTCCCTTTAGGTTTTACCCCAACAATGTTTTCATTAGTTTCGCTCACTCTCGAAATCAAGCATTTTACAGCAGGTTGGAGCAGCCTGTATCTCAGCACAGGAATAAGGTAGGGAAGAATTCAAAGGCTCATTTTGACTGCCTCCAGAAGTTAGATCAGATGGCAAATTGGATTTGGTGCTAGGTCTTTCCCTTTAGGTTTTACCCCAACAATGTTTTCATTAGTTTCGCTCACTCTCGAAATCAAGCATTTTACAGCAGGTTGGAGCAGCCTGTATCTCAGCACAGGAATAAGGTAGGGAAGAATTCTAAGGATCATTTTGACTGCCTCCAGAAGTTAGATCAGATGGCAAATTGGATTTGGTGCTAGGTCTTTCCCTTTAGGTTTTACCCCAACAATGTTTTCATTAGTTTCGCTCACTCTCGAAATCAAGCATTTTACAGCAGGTTGGAGCAGCCTGTATCTCAGCACAGGAATAAGGTAGGGAAGAATTCTAAGGCTCATTTTGACTGCCTCCAGAAGTTAGATCAGATGGCAAATTGGATTTGGTGCTAGGTCTTTCCCTTTAGGTTTTACCCCAACAATGTTTTCATTAGTTTCGCTCACTCTCGAAATCAAGCATTTTACAGCAGGTTGGAGCAGCCTGTATCTCAGCACAGGAATAAGGTAGGGAAGAATTCTAAGGCTCATTTTGACTGCCTCCAGAAGTTAGATCAGATGGCAAATTGGATTTGGTGCTAGGTCTTTCCCTTTAGGTTTTACCCCAACAATGTTTTCATTAGTTTCGCTCACTCTCGAAATCAAGCATTTTACAGCAGGTTGGAGCAGCCTGTATCTCAGCACAGGAATAAGGTAGGGAAGAATTCTAAGGCTCATTTTGACTGCCTCCAGAAGTTAGATCAGATGGCAAATTGGATTTGGTGCTAGGTCTTTCCCTTTAGGTTTTACCCCAACAATGTTTTCATTAGTTTCGCTCACTCTCGAAATCAAGCATTTTACAGCAGGTTGGAGCAGCCTGTATCTCAGCACAGGAATAAGGTAGGGAAGAATTCTAAGGCTCATTTTGACTGCCTCCAGAAGTTAGATCAGATGGCAAATTGGATTTGGTGCTAGGTCTTTCCCTTTAGGTTTTACCCCAACAATGTTTTCATTAGTTTCGCTCACTCTCGAAATCAAGCATTTTACAGCAGGTTGGAGCAGCCTGTATCTCAGCACAGGAATAAGGTAGGGAAGAATTCTAAGGCTCATTTTGACTGCCTCCAGAAGTTAGATCAGATGGCAAATTGGATTTGGTGCTAGGTCTTTCCCTTTAGGTTTTACCCCAACAATGTTTTCATTAGTTTCGCTCACTCTCGAAATCAAGCATTTTACAGCAGGTTGGAGCAGCCTGTATCTCAGCACAGGAATAAGGTAGGGAAGAATTCTAAGGATCATTTTGACTGCCTCCAGAAGTTAGATCAGATGGCAAATTGGATTTGGTGCTAGGTCTTTCCCTTTAGGTTTTACCCCAACAATGTTTTCATTAGTTTCGCTCACTCTCGAAATCAAGCATTTTACAGCAGGTTGGAGCAGCCTGTATCTCAGCACAGGAATAAGGTAGGGAAGAATTCTAAGGATCATTTTGACTGCCTCCAGAAGTTAGATCAGATGGCAAATTGGATTTGGTGCTAGGTCTTTCCCTTTAGGTTTTACCCCAACAATGTTTTCATTAGTTTCGCTCACTCTCGAAATCAAGCATTTTACAGCAGGTTGGAGCAGCCTGTATCTCAGCACAGGAATAAGGTAGGGAAGAATTCTAAGGCTCATTTTGACTGCCTCCAGAAGTTAGATCAGATGGCAAATTGGATTTGGTGCTAGGTCTTTCCCTTTAGGTTTTACCCCAACAATGTTTTCATTAGTTTCGCTCACTCTCGAAATCAAGCATTTTACAGCAGGTTGGAGCAGCCTGTATCTCAGCACAGGAATAAGGTAGGGAAGAATTCTAAGGATCATTTTGACTGCCTCCAGAAGTTAGATCAGATGGCAAATTGGATTTGGTGCTAGGTCTTTCCCTTTAGGTTTTACCCCAACAATGTTTTCATTAGTTTCGCTCACTCTCGAAATCAAGCATTTTACAGCAGGTTGGAGCAGCCTGTATCTCAGCACAGGAATAAGGTAGGGAAGAATTCTAAGGCTCATTTTGACTGCCTCCAGAAGTTAGATCAGATGGCAAATTGGATTTGGTGCTAGGTCTTTCCCTTTAGGTTTTACCCCAACAATGTTTTCATTAGTTTCGCTCACTCTCGAAATCAAGCATTTTACAGCAGGTTGGAGCAGCCTGTATCTCAGCACAGGAATAAGGTAGGGAAGAATTCTAAGGCTCATTTTGACTGCCTCCAGAAGTTAGATCAGATGGCAAATTGGATTTGGTGCTAGGTCTTTCCCTTTAGGTTTTACCCCAACAATGTTTTCATTAGTTTCGCTCACTCTCGAAATCAAGCATTTTACAGCAGGTTGGAGCAGCCTGTATCTCAGCACAGGAATAAGGTAGGGAAGAATTCTAAGGCTCATTTTGACTGCCTCCAGAAGTTAGATCAGATGGCAAATTGGATTTGGTGCTAGGTCTTTCCCTTTAGGTTTTACCCCAACAATGTTTTCATTAGTTTCGCTCACTCTCGAAATCAAGCATTTTACAGCAGGTTGGAGCAGCCTGTATCTCAGCACAGGAATAAGGTAGGGAAGAATTCTAAGGCTCATTTTGACTGCCTCCAGAAGTTAGATCAGATGGCAAATTGGATTTGGTGCTAGGTCTTTCCCTTTAGGTTTTACCCCAACAATGTTTTCATTAGTTTCGCTCACTCTCGAAATCAAGCATTTTACAGCAGGTTGGAGCAGCCTGTATCTCAGCACAGGAATAAGGTAGGGAAGAATTCTAAGGCTCATTTTGACTGCCTCCAGAAGTTAGATCAGATGGCAAATTGGATTTGGTGCTAGGTCTTTCCCTTTAGGTTTTACCCCAACAATGTTTTCATTAGTTTCGCTCACTCTCGAAATCAAGCATTTTACAGCAGGTTGGAGCAGCCTGTATCTCAGCACAGGAATAAGGTAGGGAAGAATTCTAAGGCTCATTTTGACTGCCTCCAGAAGTTAGATCAGATGGCAAATTGGATTTGGTGCTAGGTCTTTCCCTTTAGGTTTTACCCCAACAATGTTTTCATTAGTTTCGCTCACTCTCGAAATCAAGCATTTTACAGCAGGTTGGAGCAGCCTGTATCTCAGCACAGGAATAAGGTAGGGAAGAATTCTAAGGCTCATTTTGACTGCCTCCAGAAGTTAGATCAGATGGCAAATTGGATTTGGTGCTAGGTCTTTCCCTTTAGGTTTTACCCCAACAATGTTTTCATTAGTTTCGCTCACTCTCGAAATCAAGCATTTTACAGCAGGTTGGAGCAGCCTGTATCTCAGCACAGGAATAAGGTAGGGAAGAATTCTAAGGCTCATTTTGACTGCCTCCAGAAGTTAGATCAGATGGCAAATTGGATTTGGTGCTAGGTCTTTCCCTTTAGGTTTTACCCCAACAATGTTTTCATTAGTTTCGCTCACTCTCGAAATCAAGCATTTTACAGCAGGTTGGAGCAGCCTGTATCTCAGCACAGGAATAAGGTAGGGAAGAATTCTAAGGCTCATTTTGACTGCCTCCAGAAGTTAGATCAGATGGCAAATTGGATTTGGTGCTAGGTCTTTCCCTTTAGGTTTTACCCCAACAATGTTTTCATTAGTTTCGCTCACTCTCGAAATCAAGCATTTTACAGCAGGTTGGAGCAGCCTGTATCTCAGCACAGGAATAAGGTAGGGAAGAATTCAAAGGCTCATTTTGACTGCCTCCAGAAGTTAGATCAGATGGCAAATTGGATTTGGTGCTAGGTCTTTCCCTTTAGGTTTTACCCCAACAATGTTTTCATTAGTTTCGCTCACTCTCGAAATCAAGCATTTTACAGCAGGTTGGAGCAGCCTGTATCTCAGCACAGGAATAAGGTAGGGAAGAATTCTAAGGATCATTTTGACTGCCTCCAGAAGTTAGATCAGATGGCAAATTGGATTTGGTGCTAGGTCTTTCCTTTAGGTTTTACCCCAACAATGTTTTCATTAGTTTCGCTCACTCTCGAAATCAAGCATTTTACAGCAGGTTGGAGCAGCCTGTATCTCAGCACAGGAATAAGGTAGGGAAGAATTCTAAGGCTCATTTTGACTGCCTCCAGAAGTTAGATCAGATGGCAAATTGGATTTGGTGCTAGGTCTTTCCCTTTAGGTTTTACCCCAACAATGTTTTCATTAGTTTCGCTCACTCTCGAAATCAAGCATTTTACAGCAGGTTGGAGCAGCCTGTATCTCAGCACAGGAATAAGGTAGGGAAGAATTCTAAGGCTCATTTTGACTGCCTCCAGAAGTTAGATCAGATGGCAAATTGGATTTGGTGCTAGGTCTTTCCCTTTAGGTTTTACCCCAACAATGTTTTCATTAGTTTCGCTCACTCTCGAAATCAAGCATTTTACAGCAGGTTGGAGCAGCCTGTATCTCAGCACAGGAATAAGGTAGGGAAGAATTCTAAGGCTCATTTTGACTGCCTCCAGAAGTTAGATCAGATGGCAAATTGGATTTGGTGCTAGGTCTTTCCCTTTAGGTTTTACCCCAACAATGTTTTCATTAGTTTCGCTCACTCTCGAAATCAAGCATTTTACAGCAGGTTGGAGCAGCCTGTATCTCAGCACAGGAATAAGGTAGGGAAGAATTCTAAGGCTCATTTTGACTGCCTCCAGAAGTTAGATCAGATGGCAAATTGGATTTGGTGCTAGGTCTTTCCCTTTAGGTTTTACCCCAACAATGTTTTCATTAGTTTCGCTCACTCTCGAAATCAAGCATTTTACAGCAGGTTGGAGCAGCCTGTATCTCAGCACAGGAATAAAGTAGGGAAGAATTCTAAGGCTCATTTTGACTGCCTCCAGAAGTTAGATCAGATGGCAAATTGGATTTGGTGCTAGGTCTTTCCCTTTAGGTTTTACCCCAACAATGTTTTCATTAGTTTCGCTCACTCTCGAAATCAAGCATTTTACAGCAGGTTGGAGCAGCCTGTATCTCAGCACAGGAATAAGGTAGGGAAGAATTCTAAGGATCATTTTGACTGCCTCCAGAAGTTAGATCAGATGGCAAATTGGATTTGGTGCTAGGTCTTTCCCTTTAGGTTTTACCCCAACAATGTTTTCATTAGTTTCGCTCACTCTCGAAATCAAGCATTTTACAGCAGGTTGGAGCAGCCTGTATCTCAGCACAGGAATAAGGTAGGGAAGAATTCTAAGGATCATTTTGACTGCCTCCAGAAGTTAGATCAGATGGCAAATTGGATTTGGTGCTAGGTCTTTCCCTTTAGGTTTTACCCCAACAATGTTTTCATTAGTTTCGCTCACTCTCGAAATCAAGCATTTTACAGCAGGTTGGAGCAGCCTGTATCTCAGCACAGGAATAAGGTAGGGAAGAATTCTAAGGATCATTTTGACTGCCTCCAGAAGTTAGATCAGATGGCAAATTGGATTTGGTGCTAGGTCTTTCCCTTTAGGTTTTACCCCAACAATGTTTTCATTAGTTTCGCTCACTCTCGAAATCAAGCATTTTACAGCAGGTTGGAGCAGCCTGTATCTCAGCACAGGAATAAGGTAGGGAAGAATTCTAAGGATCATTTTGACTGCCTCCAGAAGTTAGATCAGATGGCAAATTGGATTTGGTGCTAGGTCTTTCCCTTTAGGTTTTACCCCAACAATGTTTTCATTAGTTTCGCTCACTCTCGAAATCAAGCATTTTACAGCAGGTTGGAGCAGCCTGTATCTCAGCACAGGAATAAGGTAGGGAAGAATTCTAAGGATCATTTTGACTGCCTCCAGAAGTTAGATCAGATGGCAAATTGGATTTGGTGCTAGGTCTTTCCCTTTAGGTTTTACCCCAACAATGTTTTCATTAGTTTCGCTCACTCTCGAAATCAAGCATTTTACAGCAGGTTGGAGCAGCCTGTATCTCAGCACAGGAATAAGGTAGGGAAGAATTCTAAGGCTCATTTTGACTGCCTCCAGAAGTTAGATCAGATGGCAAATTGGATTTGGTGCTAGGTCTTTCCCTTTAGGTTTTACCCCAACAATGTTTTCATTAGTTTCGCTCACTCTCGAAATCAAGCATTTTACAGCAGGTTGGAGCAGCCTGTATCTCAGCACAGGAATAAGGTAGGGAAGAATTCTAAGGATCATTTTGACTGCCTCCAGAAGTTAGATCAGATGGCAAATTGGATTTGGTGCTAGGTCTTTCCCTTTAGGTTTTACCCCAACAATGTTTTCATTAGTTTCGCTCACTCTCGAAATCAAGCATTTTACAGCAGGTTGGAGCAGCCTGTATCTCAGCACAGGAATAAGGTAGGGAAGAATTCTAAGGCTCATTTTGACTGCCTCCAGAAGTTAGATCAGATGGCAAATTGGATTTGGTGCTAGGTCTTTCCCTTTAGGTTTTACCCCAACAATGTTTTCATTAGTTTCGCTCACTCTCGAAATCAAGCATTTTACAGCAGGTTGGAGCAGCCTGTATCTCAGCACAGGAATAAGGTAGGGAAGAATTCTAAGGCTCATTTTGACTGCCTCCAGAAGTTAGATCAGATGGCAAATTGGATTTGGTGCTAGGTCTTTCCCTTTAGGTTTTACCCCAACAATGTTTTCATTAGTTTCGCTCACTCTCGAAATCAAGCATTTTACAGCAGGTTGGAGCAGCCTGTATCTCAGCACAGGAATAAGGTAGGGAAGAATTCTAAGGCTCATTTTGACTGCCTCCAGAAGTTAGATCAGATGGCAAATTGGATTTGGTGCTAGGTCTTTCCCTTTAGGTTTTACCCCAACAATGTTTTCATTAGTTTCGCTCACTCTCGAAATCAAGCATTTTACAGCAGGTTGGAGCAGCCTGTATCTCAGCACAGGAATAAGGTAGGGAAGAATTCTAAGGCTCATTTTGACTGCCTCCAGAAGTTAGATCAGATGGCAAATTGGATTTGGTGCTAGGTCTTTCCCTTTAGGTTTTACCCCAACAATGTTTTCATTAGTTTCGCTCACTCTCGAAATCAAGCATTTTACAGCAGGTTGGAGCAGCCTGTATCTCAGCACAGGAATAAGGTAGGGAAGAATTCTAAGGCTCATTTTGACTGCCTCCAGAAGTTAGATCAGATGGCAAATTGGATTTGGTGCTAGGTCTTTCCCTTTAGGTTTTACCCCAACAATGTTTTCATTAGTTTCGCTCACTCTCGAAATCAAGCATTTTACAGCAGGTTGGAGCAGCCTGTATCTCAGCACAGGAATAAGGTAGGGAAGAATTCTAAGGCTCATTTTGACTGCCTCCAGAAGTTAGATCAGATGGCAAATTGGATTTGGTGCTAGGTCTTTCCCTTTAGGTTTTACCCCAACAATGTTTTCATTAGTTTCGCTCACTCTCGAAATCAAGCATTTTACAGCAGGTTGGAGCAGCCTGTATCTCAGCACAGGAATAAGGTAGGGAAGAATTCAAAGGCTCATTTTGACTGCCTCCAGAAGTTAGATC